>NC_133338.1:56636824-56944324 GCF_030506205.2 Paramisgurnus dabryanus
CTTGTTAATATTTCAAATTTATTTAACTTTGAACAAACTCAAACTGCCAGTAAATAACATAAATTTAAATCTACGGTAAATTACCGGCAACCCAGCTGCAATAACATTGTAATTTCAACGGAATTTTTTTACAGTGTATGTCATGGTTTTAATAAGCGAAATAAATTCAGAACGATGCTTATTTGCATTCCAATTCATCTCAAGAGAAAGTGACTTGACTGACAGATGATTTAATTCAAGTACACTGTAAAACCTAACAGTTAACTTAACTTAAACCATTTAAGTAAACCGGTTGCATTAGAGCATTTAAGTTTTAAAACACATACAATTAAGTACTGTGAACTTGAGTCATGTACAATTATGCATTTATATTTAAGTAGTGTGAACTTAAATACAAGTGCATAACTGCATATGATTCAATTTGTTTAAGTTCACAGTACTCAAATGTATGTGTTTTAAAACTAATGCAACCGGTTTACTTAAATGGTTTGAGTTGAGTTAACTTTTCGGTTTTACAGTGTATACAGGCTTTATTCAGCCATTCACATCAGCTATGACCAATTTGACCAATCAAAACAGGCGAATGATGTGATGAATTTAGTATTCACAGAAATGTGTGAACCATCATTAGTGACAGTATCAAGTATTAAGACATCACAAACATCAGAGAAAAATATGAATCTATTTGAGGTTTTGTTATCTTTTGAAATATTATGAGGGCTACTTTGAAAAGTCTGTCAACAGAAGAGAAATGACTTTTGTCAATGGTTACAGCATCTACTGAACTGCATAAACTAACAGGCAAACTTTATAATTATTGCACTACTTTTCTTATACTGTATGAGAACTGTTTTCTTCTTTAAAAGAGACATTTCAATGTAAGACGGAAAGGCAAGTAATATGATAAATGTCATCTATAATATTGATTTACTATAGTTTCAGTAAAAGTGTATACCGTTTAATAAATTATAGTCATTTTATGAGGACAGTAAAATGCACTGTACAGTAAAAATATTTGCTGTAGTTATGCAGCTGTTTGCCAGTAACATACTGTAGATGTAAATTAAAGTAAAATGAACATTGAACATTGACAAGTCTTTATCTTAACAGAGTAAAACTATAAAACAACAGCCTCATGCAAAGCATGAAATCCTTATCAACCTTTTTAAGTTTTTTCCTTAAAATTTTGGTTCACAGAATACTTTGCATTATGCTGTTATTTTAGTTTTATTCTGTAAAGATAAAGACTGTTAATGTGTAATGTTCATTTAACTTTAAACAAACTGTTGCCAGCACTGTTAAAAATTTCTGTAGAAATGACAGTATTTCTGGGTATTACTGGCAACTAGCTGCCAGTAACTTACTGTAGATTTTACATTTATGTTATTAACTGGCAACAGTTTGTATAAAGTTAAATGAACATGAAACATTTTTACTCTTTATTTTCTACAGTAAGTTACTGGCAACCAGCTGCATAATTACAGTAAATGTTATGGTTTGGTGAAGGATGAACCCAAATGCAGACTGAGATGAACACTAAAGACTTTTATTGAGACAAAACTGAAAACAAAAACCCACGAGGGGGCAAAACAATATAACTTCTTCCACCCTGAAGCTATTTTGGGGATTTTCGCCTGGATTTGGCCTACCCAATTTCAAAAGCATCCCATACCCACATGTAGAGGTTTACATACAAAAGTTTGGTATCATTTTACAGGTAACCCTTTGAAATTACATAAAACACTGTTTAAAGTGCTCAACATGGTTGTATGTGATATCAGTCCTCTAATAAACACAAAAATAAATAGGCGCTTTTTTATGTTTCTTTCTAAAGTTTTTATTTGAAAGTATATAACTCTGGCCCTGGGTATCTCCGGTCCCTGCAGACAGTTTTGTTTGATTCCAGCCATTGTCAGCTTACAGAGGAAAAAGGAATTTTTTCTCTATCATAATCTATGCAAAAGTTATTTTACTCCAACTGAAGGGAGGAATAATACCCTTTTTGTATACAATTTCTGCCTAAGAACATTTGAAGTGTCCCCATAACCACATACAGTGGAATAAATGCAATTTCTTTATATCATTTTGCAGAAAACCCTTTGAAGTTACATAAAAAGCTGCTGTTTGTGACAAATATTGTTATTTATGTTGTTTTTCATATGATGAAACACCAAATTTTATTTTTTATGTTGTAAATACTGTCTTTGATAGTGTATAACTCTGGTTCTGTGTGATCTAGCAGACTGCAGACAGTTCTGGTTGTTAGCAGCAGCAGACAGTAAACACCCAAAAAAAGAATGAACTCTTTAGCATGTCGCATTCAAAAGATATTCTCATTTTACTGAAGGGTGCGGAAATACATTTTTCATATAAATATTAATTTTTTGTTTTGCACATATAATAAATAGCAAGGGATTATATATGCACACAACCAAAGAAAATGCTGTGAATGGACTCATTGTTTAGAGTAGGACCTAAAATAAAAGATGATGTATCATTTGTGGCTATATGTGCTATCTGAGGCAGTTCACACTCAAGTTTCCCATATGTTTACAAAAGCTATATTATTCATTCGATGATTGTTGGATATGTGTTGATATTAGAACAAAAATAATGCTGTAGCCTTATTCCTGAGAGTGAGAGCTTTCATTTGATATAAGACTTGCCCATGTTTGTCATTTTTGAAAAATATGAAATATGTAAATATTAAATGATATAATAAAATATTGGGGGGGTGATAGTGTAAATTAAGTGTAAATAACTTTCTTACAGTAAAAGATGTGTCAAAGTGATGCATATCTGCAGAAAGTAGAGACTCTAAGCTTTCAAACAGTATCTCATATGTGTTACTGGGGTCCATGACGGAGCATCAAAGATTAAAAGAATATTTTATATTAAGTCAAAATACAAAATTCTGGACCCGGGACAGGGTCCTCAGGGTTGAAGAGGATAAACAAGATACTAACACAGGAAGTGAACACTAAACAAGACTAGACTATAACTACACTTAACTGGGTACACTTAACAATAAACTAGACAAAAACACTTGATATATATAAACACTAGACTTGACTTTTAACAGAGTACTCACAGGTAAGGGCACACAATGCACAAGCACAGGACAATGAATACAAGAGGATTAAATAGGGTAACAAATCAAGAGGGGAACAGGTGCTATAAATCAAACAATAATGGGATAATTAATGAGGAAACAAGGGGGCGGGATCAAGAGACGAGACTGAGAGCACATGGCTAGGAATAAACAAAGCCAGTGCTCTCACACAAAACATGGGTCTGTCATGGTTCTGCCACAAGACTAGATTAAACAAAGGACAAAATGGCAGAACCATGACAGAATCCCCCCCTTAAGGAGCGGCTTCCAGACGCTCCCCAGGGGAACACTAAACACGAGACATGACAGACTGACAGATAGACAGACACCAAGAAAACATGACAAACAATATCAAAGGCAGACAAGATAACAATACAAAGGGGTTGGGGTGACATAATAAAAACAACAAACAAGGGAGGGGGGGCGGAGGCAAAACAGAGTCCACAAAAGGAAGTCCAGGTAGGGTGGAGATGGGTGGGCAAGGGGTCTTGGGTTCAGGGGTAGTAGAGGGCTTGGGACGAGGAGTCCGGGCAGGCTTGGCGGGGTTCTTGGAGACAACAGGCTTGGTAGGGGAAGCAGACTTGGTAGGGGGTACAAACGGAGGCAAGGCAGGGTTCCAGGGCATGGTAGGGGTAGACAAGGGAGCCGACGGGGGCGAGCCAGGACTCACTGGGTAGGGGAGAGAGTTCAGGGAGGACATGGAGACAGTAACAGGGGAACAGGCAGACAAACTGGATGACAGTGCCGGGGAGAAAGCAACTGAAGAAGCCGGAGAGACAGGGGGCGCTGCGTCCGGCAGCGGAGACGAGACAGGAACAGAGACAGGGGGCGCTGCGTCCGGCAGCGGAGACGAGACAGGAACAGAGACAGGGGGCGCTGCGTCCGGCAGCGGAGACGAGACAGTGACAGGGGGCGCTGCGTCCGGCAGCGGAGACAAGACAGTGACAGGGGGCGCTGCGTCCGGCAGCGGAGACAAGACAGTGACAGGGGGCGCTGCGTCCGGCAGCGGAGACAAGACAGTGACAGGGGGCGCTGCGTCCGGCAGCGGAGACGAGACAGGGACAGTGTCAGTGACAGGGGGCGCTGCGTCCGGCAGCGCAGACGAGACAGGGACCGTGACAGGGGGCGCTGCGTCCGGCAGCGCAGACGAGACCGGGACAGAGACAGTGACAGGGGGCGCTGCGTCCGGCAGCGCAGACGAGACCGGGACAGTGACCGTGACAGGGGGCGCTGCGTCCGGCAGCGCAGACGAGACAGGGACCGTGACAGGGGGCGCTGCGTCCGGCAGCGCAGACGAGACAGGGACCATGACAGGGGGCTGCAGCGGAGGCTGCGCAGACGGCAGGGGCTGCAGCGGTGGCTGCGCAGACGGCAGGGGCTGCAGCGGTGGCTGCGCTGGCTGAGGCTGAGGGTCCACAACCCCTCTCCTCCTCCTCTTCTTGCGCGGGCGTGGTGCGGTGAACGGAGCAGGTGGGATGAGCGCCGTGGTGGGAGTAGCAAGATCTGTGGAGGACCCCTCAGACGCCGACTCCCACGAGATCCTCCTCTCGCGCTTCCCTCGAAGGTCGGCAGGCTGGACAGAGCTTACAGGAACTGGAGTGGTGATCGCTGGGTCCTCCAGCGCCAGGACTCCCACGGTGAGACCCTCCGGGATGGCAGACAAAGGGATGGGACCAGCGGTTCTGGCTGGCTCCCTACTAGAATTGATCCCGGGTCCAAACAGGAGAGGATCGTACCAGGTGGGACCCGGTTCAAGTACCACAGAAAAGCTGCGTCCTCTCCTCGCACAGCGTCGGTACATCCAGTCTGCTGGGTTCTTAACTGGCTTGTGCATTCTGTTATGGTTTGGTGAAGGATGAACCCAAATGCAGACTGAGATGAACACTAAAGACTTTTATTGAGACAAAACTGAAAACAAAAACCCACGAGGGGGCAAAACAATATAAACAAGATACTAACACAGGAAGTGAACACTAAACAAGACTAGACTATAACTACACTTAACTGGGTACACTTAACAATAAACTAGACAAAAACACTTGATATATATAAACACTAGACTTGACTTTTAACAGAGTACTCACAGGTAAGGGCACACAATGCACAAGCACAGGACAATGAATACAAGAGGATTAAATAGGGTAACAAATCAAGAGGGGAACAGGTGCTATAAATCAAACAATAATGGGATAATTAATGAGGAAACAAGGGGGCGGGATCAAGAGACGAGACTGAGAGCACATGGCTAGGAATAAACAAAGCCAGTGCTCTCACACAAAACATGGGTCTGTCATGGTTCTGCCACAAGACTAGATTAAACAAAGGACAAAATGGCAGAACCATGACAGTAAAGGCACCTCAAACATACACTTTAGTCTGGGACTAGAATAAGCCCTGTTCAGAAAACCACCTCTAAGTGTTATATATATATTTAATCATTTTCCTGTTTTGTGTTTTCTTTTGTTATTTAAAGCTGCTTTGCAGGAATTGTAAAAAGTGCAGTGAAATATTAAAAACCTAAGTGCAGTGAAATATTAAAAACCTAAGTGCAGTGAAATATTAAAAACCTAAATTTTTTTAATTTGTGATTTGCTGTTTCTACATAAAATCATACTACATAATGTAAAGAACATTCTGTAAATAATATATTTAATATTGATTGAGTAAGGTCATGTCACAGATTGAAATCATGGTAAAATGAAACTGTGATTATCCAAATCTCATCATTATAATATGAGCCTTTACACTGAATTTCACATACGGGATTACAAATATTTTTCATGACATCAATCCTCAGTTGTCATCTAGGGACTGAAATCTTTTGGCGTATCTGTTTTACTTGAATGGCAAAAGGATACTTAAATTCTGGTTTCTGTTGGCTTACAGAAGAGTTAAGTTCTCTTCCTCTCCTCAGAAAATGTCTGCTCATCGCTGCATTAAATGAGTTTGACATTGAATTGACATCCTGCCATGCAGACACTTCTGGAGATATGACTCTCAGTGGAACAGACTCCTTCTTTACCAGATATTTCTCTTTTAATCCCACAGACAATTATGAACAGACATTCAACAAAATGTATCTGCAGATTTCATTATAGGTCATTATGATGGGATACCAACAGGTCAGTGGGTTATATTTAACTAATAGCTTAACTAACATCATGATCAAGTACAGATTGATTTTGATCAAGTACAGATTGATTATTTAAATTATGATCACTTATTACTCTAAATTTGTGGGGAAAAAATGTATTGAAATATCTGCACGTTCAGTATGTGTGTGGGATCAAACCCATGACCTTTTGTGCTACTATGCAATGAACTCCCACCTGAGCTACAAGAATCAGAATCATGCACCTAATCTCAATATTCACTTTGCAAATGCTTAATGTCTGTGTCTGCATATGCAAAACCCTTTCTTTATTAACCAGAACCCTACTGGGTATAAATGACTCTTGTATCAAATCCGGCAAAGTTTTACTCTGTGAAAGTTGAACACAATCTGTTGTGTGATGACTGTAAGAATGAATCTCACATTCAGAGGCCATCTGTTTTCATCAAGGACACAACACTGCTTTGTAAAGATGTGAATAACATCCACAGGATGAAAACTCTTCAAACACCATCTGTTTCTCTATCAAGGCAAAATATTCTTATAGGACCTTTAATCATTTTAAAGAAATTAATTCAGTAAATTCAACATTTACATATTTTAAAGAAAACACATTATTCAATGTAATAAAACAGTTAGGTAACCGTTAAAAGTTTACTATTGTGAATGACTGCAAGCACCTTTAGTTTTTGTTGTTGTTGTTCAGTAAACTGGGTTATTTTTAACCCAACGCTGGGTAAATATTGGACAGAACACATGCTGGGTTAAAAAATAAACCTATGCTATGTTGTTTCAATGCAATGCTGGGTTGTTGTTTTAACTCATGGTCGGGTTAACAACAACCCACCATAGGTTTATTTATAATCCAACATGTGATCTGTCCAATATTTACACAGCATTGAGTTAAAAATAATCCACCAAAATTAAGAGAAAAAAAAAAACTTTTTCTGAGAATTGTAAATGTTGGACAAGCTAAAAGTTTCATTTGAATTTCATTTTTTTTTTAATGTTTACATTTGATCAGTATAAAGATCGGATATTTGGTATAAGAGGGGGAGAGAGAGAGATCATTAAATGAACTTTACTGGCCTCTACTGCACTGTAAAAAACAACCTATAGAATTTACTCAAAAAAATTGTTGTAACAATTTGCACTCACTTTGTTTGAGTAAATTATATCCTATATATTTGATTAAAAAGTACCTAAATTTAATTACTATGATAAAGTAAAAAAAATTAGGTAAGGTCTACCTATTTTTTTCATAACTAATTACTTATAAAAAAATGAATAACATTAACCCTATTGGTATTAAGGCACAGATCTATTAAATTATTATTAATAATGATAAGCCATTAAGAAACATTACATATTACTTATTCAGAGAGGGTTGAATAAGAAAATAGTCATGCACAAGATTGCATAAATTGCTTGCTTTATTGACCAAATAACATTCTGTAAACATTTAAAACTAATTATTGGACGTATAATAACCCCAATACATTTCAAGTGAAATACAACATATCATAGTTTTACATAAAGCTTCTTGAACATATTATTTCATAAAACAAAATAAACCAAGGCTTCATGAGATGTTAAAAAACCATTAAAAGCAAGATTCCTAAATACTGTTCTTCACGTTATCATTAGAAAATTAAAGAAGACAATAATATGAGAGGAAAAACTGATCTCATTTACCTCAGTAGACTAGCATGCTATATCGATACAAACAAACATTTCAACTTCATTTAAAACTTATTAAGTGCAAAAATACAACTTCATATTATGCTATAACTCACAGTACACGTGCATAAAACATTGAACACTAACAAGAAGTACTTACATTCAATTTTAAGTGATTCAACTTCATATACAAGTCTCATATATAACATATGAACTCCGAAATACTTTTTTGAACAGACATTAAAAAGCGAAAGGCAACGTTAAGTATATATCCGTAAATGATAATAATAATAATAATAATAAAATGGCTTCATAAATGGATCCCTTCTAAAACAAAACTCAATATATTAACAGATAAATGCAAGAAAACTTTTACAGTAATTATCTAGCATCGACAGCTTTACCGTTGTTTGTTTGTCTGCTCGACGCCCTCCCGTCTGTATCGTACATCAACCGTCCGCTGCTCTCTCTCGTCACGTGGCTTGCTCAAGTTCAACCACTCATATTGAGCAGCTCCGCTGTTCACGAGATTCAGACATGTAAATAATAATAATGGAAGTTAATATTTTAATCATAAATATGGATATTTATTCGTATTCGCAGGTGCAAGAACTGGGCGATGTTTCATTCAAAGCTAACCTGACTGACATATGCTAACCTATCAATCTGTCAACAACAGAGACAGAGAAGCACGCAAATGACTAAACTTCTGGTAGATTTTACAGTTAACCAACTTAACATTTCCATTCATGATGATATCAACAAGTTAAATAAAAACTTACCTGTCAACAAACCGCAGTTCTCCCGCCGATATGATATGAAAAAATGGTGACTCGAGTCCCGCCTGGATGTTGATTCATGCGCACTTTGCGGTGCTAAGGCCAATATTTTGGGGTATATGTTACTTATTTTTTTAGTATTGCAGTTATTACTGTTAAAAATTGGATAGTGAAGGTAGAATATACCCATTATTTTTTATTTTACTTGCTAGCTTATATACTTAATTAAATTATAACTAATTTTCATGGGTTAAATTTAACACCCTCCAGAGTAATTTTTTACAGTGTGGTTTTGATTGGACACTGCTAGTCTACAGAATACATTTAGGCTACATTTATGCATTTGGCAGACACATTTTATCCAAAGTGTCTTACGGTAAATTCATTCATATGAATCAAAACAATGACCTCCTAAAAAAGATTGAGATATTCTGTAGATCAGTGGTCTCCGGGCACCAGGTTGCCCACCAATGCACATTCTATTAATAGCCTTAATTTTAATATTTATTTATTACGTGTTATTCATTAGCTTTGTTTCCTTTATGTATGTTAAACTTTTAAACAATGATAAAACAATAAAATAAAATCAACAAGTGAAAGAAAAACTTTTTAGTAGACTATATCAAAAAAGAGGTCCAGATTATTTTATCCATTGTGGTGGCCCTTGCTCACAAAAAGGTTGAAGACCCCTGATATAGATGTTAAAAGTTTCTTCATGAAACCATACAGCCTGAGATATAACTTTTAGCTGTTTTTGCTGGAAGAAATAGTTTTGTTTTTGTTTATAAAGAAAAGCACATAGTCAGAGCATCTTTATTGTCATTTCACAGTTTACACATCTAGAAATGAAGGTACTTCACGATGGCATAAGAATAATTTTTGCAAACATTATGACGCCAAGGACCCCCAAATATGATGAACCTTTTGTGAGGGACCCACTTTCTAAAATGTTTACATATTTATATTAATAACAAATACAGCTGCAATTTTAATGGTCTCTTTCAGTTTTTCTAGATTTACTATTTATAGTTATGTGTTTAAGTAAAACTATCATTTTTGTTTCATTCTTTGAACCACCGACCACATAACTGGCAAATTCCTAATAAATATTATGTTTTTATTTGCATTTGTGTACTGAAAAATAGGAAAATACTGAAATAAGGCAAACATGGTCAAAATAATAAAAAAGATGCAGTGTTTTCTGATCTTCAGTACTGCAGAGAAAACAAGTTCAAATTCATTTCTCAACAACAAAATACTCGTGTTTTTACAAGAGTTTTTTAAACCCAGATTTTTAATCACATCTTTCGATCTTGTCATGCTTTCAGCTTTTTACATTTGCTTTTGTCTAAATTCAACACACACTGGACAGAAATGGTGATTCAAGTCAAAACTGAAGTGGTCTCTTCATTTTTTCTGTTGTTTATTTTTTCTGTGTATAATTTTTCAAATTGATTTGTACTGCAGCAACTTTGACAATAAATCTTGTTTCATAGCAGCTTTACAAGAAATTATTCCTTACAAATCTAATAAGATAAACACAAAGCAAATATCAATTATTCTGGAATGTATGTAACAAGAAATAGATAAATATCTAATAAATTAACATCAGATTTTTGTCTGTCTTTTTTCTCTGAAATTTTCCAGGGACCCCTAAATCCTCCTGGAGACTCCAGTTTGAAAAAACCATCCCAAGAAGTTTCTGTTTTACTAAAGGACAGTAAGTAGTAGTGAAAAACGATTTTCTAGATTATAAAAAGCAATGAAAGAAATTATTTTTTAAGAAACCAATAACGGTTCTTCTATGGTTGGATCCGTACGTAGGGATTTATTAAATAAAAACACAAAACAAATCAGGTAACACAGAAACACGGTAATCAAAGACACATTACATAGACAACAACTGACAAAGGACAACTGAAAGACTGGGGGAATATATACACAGACAGCAGATAACAAGACACACATTGGAAACAATCAGCACAAGGACCAATAAACAAAAGAACTACACAGAACTACAAACATGGACCACAGAATACAGGACTTCAAAATAAGAGACCTGGCACGGGAAAACACAAAACCGGATCATTACAATGGCAAAAATAAAGATGCAGCATTAAGTTTAAACAACTTGCTTTTGCAAGTCAATTCAACTTACTATTTTAAGTTTTGACCTTATAAAAACAAGTTTAAATTGTTTAACTTTAAAGTAACATAAAAATATATGTTGATTTGACAAAAATGCTGCATTTTTTTACAGTGTACCTCTATTTTTAAGTGTATGAGAGATGAAACTTCTGTCACAGTTTCAGTGTTTGTTTGGATTATTATTGATGTTGTGTGGTAAATGTTACCAACGTCCTTTAACCTCATAAGACCCTCGCTCGCTTTGTTTTTTTTTTTTTCAGCTATTTTTAGGGTATATATAAATATAACAACCAAATATTTTTCTTTGAACATGAAGCAGTGTAATTGTACATGTTTGTGTACAACAGGTTCCAGTTACAGAGAATTAAGTATTATGGTGCAAACAACAAAAAAATGTGATGTCCACGTATGGGAACACACCAGGGGCACGTTCAATCTCACACCGGTGCGCAACGTTTTGCTACGGTTTCCGGGTTGAACGACATGTTTCCTGGAAACGGTGTGCAACGGAATGCAACAGGTTTTAAAAGCGTTTTCTCTTGTTTGGTGGGTGTGTCAGAAATGTCGGCCCAATCAGCGGCAAGATGTATAAAACCACGCGGTAGTAAAGAGACAGCTCGCTCAATGGGTTCAAGTTGGAATGTTGTCTTTCATTCTGGACGGCAAGGTCAGTGACTGTAACATCGAGGGTATTTTACAGTATTAAACACACATTTATAACGATTTAATCAGGCTTTAGAAACATTTAAAAAAGAACACAAAGAATGGCCTCTCAGCTACCGTAGTTGCAACTCTTGCGTCATCACAACAGGGTGTTCAATGCATCACCGTTTCTGTTTAATAAACGTTGTGTAACGTTTTGTCGGGGCTGAACGCAGCCCTGGTCTTAGGAGGTTAAAATAAAACTCAATCAATCCAGTTCCCCAGTGCTTTTATCAACCTAGAAAAAGATCAACACAGTAACTTAGTTTTGGTAAACCATTCCCTGCAAGCACGTGAAAAATTAGGTCACTGAAATTTGGCTCTCCTTGTGATGTCAGAAGGGGATAATACCACCCTTTAATCTGCACTTTCCAAACACAGCACTGACATTTAGTGCAGCGAGAAAGAGAAAATATTTCACAGCACAATTGAGTTTCAATTACAACAAACCCCCATCATTGTGATCAGTGGTTGCACTTCATCCCCTCTTTTGCATTTGCAAGGACACACCCAAAATGCCACATTTTTGCTCACACTTACAAGTGTCAATTTAAACATTTTATAATAAATGATCTGTGGGGTATTTTGAGCTTAAACTTCACATATGTAGTCTGGGGACCCCAAAGATTTATTTGACATCTAAAAAAAGTCTTGTGCCATGGCCCCTTTAAAACACACCGTCCATATTCTGTGTGTATGATATAATCTTTCCATTTACTTTGGCTCCTTTGCCTTTACTGCGTCCTTGAAGGAGGAGAGAGGAAAAATTAATAGACCTGTATCCACACACACATACAATACAATACAATACAATCCACCACAACACCCTTGAGAGCTGAGAGAGAGAGAGAGAGAGAGAGAGAGAGAGAGAGAGAGAGAGAGAGATGCTGGGGGATGGGTGATGCTGAAAACACGAGTGCTATTGGATGAATTGGATGCTGAATTATGAATAAACTGAATTGTGTCTCAGCATCATCTCTCTGTACTGTGACTCTTCAAATTTTCAAATCACCGCTCTCTCTGATTTATTTCTTGGACTCTTTTTTAAATCCTGCAGCAATGTCGATGAAAGCATGAAGGTAGATGAAGGAGACCGAGATACAGCGTTTGGAGGACAACAATCTACGTCACAATCCTGAATATAAGAGTAAATGGAAAACATGAACGTGCTGCATGCGCTGGTGTCATCTCATCTGATCTCTGCAGCTTTCTGTGACAGATGAAGATATCTGAATATGAATGTTTTGAGCAGCTGTCATCACAATCTCACGCTGCATTGCTTACAGAATGGACTCCAACAGTGATGGAAAAGAGGAATGGTCGGAGGAACAGTGGGAGAAATGGTATGACACGATGCTTTTATTATATGGATGTTTTTCATGTGTCTGTGTATGTCGAAGTGATCGTGTACACGTGTGACGTATAGACACTGTATGTGCATAAAGGTCAGAGAGATCACAAATACACACAGCAAAGTTTTGACCGTAAAATGCATTTAAATGCAGGAGTGAATATGTTTGTTTTTGTCCTTTCATGTTCAGGTTGTTGACACAGTTTACAGGCCTAAGACATGAAGAACAACATTAGCATGATCATATCATTTATTCAAATCAAGTTGCATCACAAGTTTATGTGTTTAGCCTGCATTTAGCAGAGTTGTAAGATGTTTTGTCTTTTGTCGTAGCTGTTAGGCCCAGAAAAATTAAGCTGAGATTGATTAAAGATTTTATTAAACCTTTCTTTTTAGTAACATTAAACAGTATTTTTCATTTGTAAACAATCAATGTGGCAGGCAGATGAATAAATACAGTGCTGTGTAGGTTGCTTGTCATTTTTATCATTTAATTTACTTTATTTCAAATAATGGAACGTATTTACATTTGAACATGATCGTTTTGCTATCTGTATTGAATGTCATTATTTACCTGATGAATGTGTTTGTGTTGACAGGCTGACGCATGACATAGGCCTGGAAGAATTTGAAGATCCAGATCTGTCTGAAATCACAGAGATCAGGGATGAATTTGGGCTCAGGTCGAGTTGCAATGCTTCTGAAATCAAGGTGAGAAAATGATGCACAATATTTCTACATCACCTGCTCAGCTCCACTTCTGTCATCTTCTGCTTAATGTTAGTCTGGACTTTCACACATGCAGCATTTTTCTCTTACAACATTTTAACCACATTGAGGTCATGTGTGAACAAATATCTCATGCATGTTTAATTAAAGTTTATTACACCGCTCTCTGGAATGCTTGATTCTGATTGGTCAGTTGAGACATTTGCAGGTTCGTTCTTTTCAAATAATAACCGCTCCAAAGTAATAACGCATAGCCGGTACTACTTGTACGATTAAAATCACTCCGCGCCAATAAAGATTACTGTTTGGCGCCATCTTGTGACAAACACTGGACAACCACAATTAAAAATGGATTTTGACATTAATTTTAACATGTACGGAAAAAACAAAACATTTAAACAGTGAATAGAAGAACGAACAACGACAAGACACAGAGAGCTTACTGAGACTGAACTTGACAAAATAGAGCATGACAGCTACGAAGCCAACACACAAAAAAATACAGAATGGGCATTAAAACTTCTCAAAGACTGGTTAAAGAGAAAAAAATGGAGACAGAACAAGTATGAAGCAGAGGATCTTAATAAGGTATTACGATCATTTTATGCATCTGTGCAAAGTTTCGCGGAAGGATAAAAATGTTAATTTAAAACAAATATGGCAATAAAATGTTTCAAATTCATATTCATGTCTGTTTTTTTTCTTATGTGACAAGTAGCCGTGTAATAAGCGGGATAATGTAGAGGCAGCCGGTAATTATCGGGAAATAAGCCCGTTCAGTGTGATACAAGACCCTCCGCTTCGCGTCGGGTCCTGATCACACTGTCGGGGCTTATTTCCCGATAACTACCGGCTGCCTCTACATTATCCCTTACGTAAAATGCATGAATATTTTCCCTGTTTGCTGATATATTGAAGGTCTTCTTAAGATGTGTCACATGACATTTACAGTTTTAGGGTGTTTTCACATATACACTGTTTAGGTCGGCCCAAATGACGTGTTGCTCCGAGTACGGTGCGTTTGGGTCAGTGTGAACACAACAGCCGCACTCGGGTGCGCACTAAACGGCCGCTCCGAGACCGCTCTAAACAGGTGGTCTCGGAGCGGTTGTTGCCGAACTCTGGGGCGACCCACCTGTGGTGTGAACACTGCTGGACCTCGGGCCGAACCAAATACAGGAAGTTCTCCACATGTTTGAGCCACTGGGCTTCCGTCGTGACGTGAGCTGGGTGTTATATTGTGGGTTAACAACAAACAAGCCAATCCTGGTCCGTTGCATAGAGATTCGCTGTCTCCTTTACGTTTGAGCTGATGATTTTATAAATGCATAGCTATCCTCCACACACAAATAGTGACATTACGGGCTTTTTAGCGAGAAAGGCTTTAATAGAACAGCTACGCAATTTCGTGTTAAAGCAAAGAACTTTGCAAAGACGTGCATCGTTTATCTCCACATCTTGATAGCTGCGCTCTCCCTGTCAGGCTGGTTGTCGTGGAAACGTGGGGGTGGTCATGAGATGGTAAGAGCTGTCAGAGACCAATGACATCTTTTCTGTAAATAGTGCAAATTAAGCATTAAGCTTTTTTTAATAGTTTACTTGATGTTTTGGTGTTTTTAACGATCGTATAATAAACTTTACACATTTCGCACACAAACATGACTCGTGCTGGCAAAATAAGTCCCGATAGAGGCAAAAAAAGTATAAATGATGATTTTGGTCGAAATAGAGGTTTTCATCAAATTAAGTAGGCTACATTAAAGGTGCAGTGTGTAAATTTTAGCGGCATCTAGTGGTGATGTTGCGAATTGCAACAAAAGTTTGTCCGTTAAGGGATCTGTAGAAACATGGCGGCACAAAATGGCGACTTCCATGTAAGGGGACCCTCTGTGTATGTAGATAAAAACGTCTCATTCTAAGGTAATAAAAACATAACGGTTCATTATAAAAAGGTCTTTATACACCCGTGATAATATAGTTTCGTATATTATTTAGCATTTCTGTCAAGAGATCCTTCTAAAAATTACACACTGCACCTTTAAACCTTCGTCTAGTGATTTCATTGCTCTAAATCAGTGTTTCTCAACCCTGGTCCTCAAGGACCCCCTTCCAGAATGTTTTAGATGTCTCCTTAATTAACACACCTGATTTAAATTATTAGCTTGTTAGGGAGACATTCTGGAAGGAGGCTGATGAGTTAGTTCAGGTGTTTTAAATTGGGAGACATCTAAAACTTTCTGGAAGGGGGTCCTTGAGGACCAGGGTTGAAAAACACTGCTCTAAATATTCATTAAACGTCTAAAATGATTTTTATTTGCATGCTTTTTGAGAGGTGTACCATTCTGAACGCTTAATCTAATACAAAGATGCGTCTTTATTAGAAAATAAAGTGCAGGACTTGCTTGCTGACTGACAGATCCAAAGCATGCACACAGACAGAATTACAGTTATATCTGTTTTGACAAGAATTAATGCAGATATAATCTGTTATGTCTTTAGTGAATGTTTGGTTAACTGTTGAGGGAAAATATCTGATGTGTAAGATTATATTACATCCTTGCATTACAGTCGATCTTAAAGGGGGCATTTTACAAGGCTCAAAATACCATATAGATAATTTGTTACCACTTTGTAAATGAGCCGTTTTGTGTGTGTGCTTTAAAATGCAAATGAGCTGATCTCTGCACTAAATGGCAGTGCCGTGGTTGGATAGTGAAGATTAAGGGGCAGTATTATCCCCTTCTGACATCACAAGGGGAGACAAATTTCAATGCACTATTTTTTCACATGATTGCAGACAATGGTTTACCAAAACTAAGTTACTGGGTTGATCTTTTTCAACTCTTCTAGATTGATCGAAGCACTGGGGACTCAATTATGGCACTTAAAGATTTTCATGATATGTCCCCTTTAAAGTTGTCTGTCTCAATGTCTATCAAACAATAAAAGAAAGAAAAACGTTGAACATATATTTTTCCTATAGATATTGTTTTTGACTTTGTGTGCATTAAATCTTTTTTGGATTTGAAGGAATGGACGCGGTGAATTTGCTTTTGAACCTTCAAAAACCTTTAACTGGATTTTTCCCAGAGTTAACGTTGCTGACTCGACCAACTTCAAACACGACTGTAGCTCTGTCATATTTGTCCCATTAAAACAAATCACACATAATATAAATAACTCATTTTTTTTTATTGCTCATTCCAACTCCTTTTGCCAGCACGGGTCACATATGGGCTGGACCACCTGTCACACATTTTATTCATTCAGTAGATATTATTATCCAAAGTGACTTACAGTGCCTTCAAGCTATATGTTTATCAGTATGTGTCGTCACTGGGGTTCAAACCCGTGACCTTTGCATTGCTTACACAGTTATCTACCAGTTGAGTTACATGAACACTTAACTACATCACATTTCTGCTGTTTTTTGGATGGTGTTCAGGTTTGTGTGTGTGTGATTGTAATGCAGTGAGTAAACAGGCCCCACATGAATAGTCTTTGTATTTGAGATAAAGCCCCGGTCTGATGTCACTGCGTCTCAATGGCCTCTCTCTCGTTTGACTGACAGTCGATCTTTCCTATCCCTGCAGGATCATGTGATGCAGGCATCCAGTAGTGGTTTGGATAAGATGGAGGGAGGCGCATCGGGTCGAGAAAAGACAACAACTCCAACTGATAGGAGTACATATGACAGGAAAACACCTGCTGTGGATTCTGCTCTTCCTGTCGCCATGGATACCTATCGTCCAAAAAGACCAACCACTCTCAACCTGTTCCCACAGTTACCACGCACACAGGTAAGAAAGAAACACTGAACCTACATACACTTACTTATTATTATTCTGCTTTATATCTGTCATGTCAAATCTGACAAATTTCTCACTGTGATGTTGTGTTTAAATGCCTGTGGGAAAGAGAGGGGGGTGATTGGAGAGAGTTTGGGGATCACTTTAAATGCCATACACACACACTGATGCAGACAAAAACTCCTGTGTGTTTCAGCTCTGTGTGCAAGAAAAGGTTTTTCTGCTCTTTAACTTATCCAAGTCTCTCTCTTCATAAGTTTGAATATCACATTAGACTGAGATCAGATTGAGACTGTGTGTTGTGTCTCATTCGCAGGACTCTCTAAATAACAACTCATTGGCGAAGAAGTTCAGCTGGCAGGAGAAAATCTCTCAGACCTCATCACCGCTCAAAACAGGTCAGTAGATCAAACACAACATATGTTATATTGATGATATGATGATGTGATTTTTCAACGGCACAAACTACAAATGAGAGAGAGAAAGAGAGAGAGAGAGAGAAGAGCAGAGAAGAGAAAGAGCCTGTCATTGTTGTGTCCGAGACAAAAGAGTCGAGCTGTGCTGCCAACTTCAGTCATGTGTATCATTTATAAACCCTGCTTACAGCAACATCATTACAAAGTTACTGACATTTTCTCGTCTGTTTAACAAAACAAGATACATTTTTATTTGTTGGCCTGTTGGCCATTAAAGTGTCTGTGAAAGTAATAAATGTAACAGCAAAAATGTCAGTATATTTGACCAATAATACAGATGTCAAAGTCCAATTTTGCATGCATATGATTCACCAGCTTGGGTTTGCGGTTAAAACAACTTACATAAAATGACATCCAAACCCTAATTTTAACCTCAACGTGTGGGGCGGATTTGTTTAGGTGATTTCGAATATCAACATTAGCTTTAGAGATCATGCAAAAACATTTATTTTTCATCCATTTTAAAGTTTTTATCTGTCCATTTTGCACAGGTTTTCAGTTTTCTGATATATTAAAGTGTAATGGTCACATGACATGACCAAAACAAGTAAAATGTATTATTTGTTTTTTGTATAATTTTAATTAATTTTTCTTCATCCACTCACGAACCTCCTGCAATTCCTCTAGTAACCACCAGGGGGAATTGCAACTACTTGCAGTAGATCATTAATGTTATTCTGATTTTTATGGCCAGCAGATGGTGGTGTTAAACTGCTCAGTTCCTCTTTTAAAGGGGACATTTCACAAGAGTTTTTTAGAGATGTCAAATAAATCTTTGATGTCCCCAGAGAGCGTATGTGAAGTTTTACCTCAAAATACCCCACAGATTATTTATTATAAGATGTTAAAATTGACACTTTGTAGGTGTGAGCAAAAATGTGCCGTTTTTGTGTGTGTCCTTTAAAATGCAATGAGCTGATCTCTGCACTAAATAGCAGTGCCATTGTTGGATAGTGCAGATGGTGTTATTACTATAATAAGATCCCCTTCTGACATCACAAGGGGAGCCAATTATCAATTTTTTCACATGCTTGCAGAGAATTGATTACTGGGTTGATCTTTTTTACATTTTCTAGGTTGATAGAAGCACTGGGGACCCAATCATAGCACTTAAACATGGAAAAAAGTCAGATTTTTTTATGATATGTCCTCTTTAAGTTATTGTCATAATGAAACCTGTCATTATACAACCAGACTATAAAACAATGACAACTCTGCTTGTAACTCTTAAATTGTGATGAATAAAACTTTGAACTACTGATGGCACAAGAGTTTTTCAGATCAGAGCACAAATTTGATTTAAGGTCAGATCATCATCATTTGTTTTGTTTTCAGTAAAAATATAGAAATATTCTTAAATTAAGAAGATGTTTTTCTTGATGGGCAAAATGACTTAAGAAAATAAGTCTAGTTTTAGACAAAAATATAAAAGTGAATGTGTGCTTAAAACAAGCAAAAAAAAAAAAATCCGCCAATGGAATAAGAATTTTTTTTTAATTAAGTGTTTATCAAAAAAGGTCAACTTATTTCAAGAATTTTTTTCTTATTCCATGATTGGCAGATTTATTTGCTTGTTTTAAGCACTAATTTACTTAAAGTTTATATGTTTTGTCTAAAAACTAGACTTATTTTCCTAGGTCATTATGCTCATCAAGAAAAACCATCTTAATAAAAAAAAAAAAATAGATATTTTTACTGAAAACAAGACAAAAATACTAAGTAAGAAAGTCATTTTTGCAGAGTGCATAACTTTTTTTCAATGCCAACAACACAAACATTTACTGCTAAAAATTGTAGACAAATTACAGTCTGTGACAAATCTTAACTTTTCATTCACTGCTATGATGAGACATACAGACTCTAACTCCTGTTTTTTGATAGTTGTGATATCTCATCTGTGTGATTTTGTGTCATTCAGGTGAATTGATGCCCTCTCATGAGCACTTTTGTCTCAGTGATGAAGAGAAGAGCAGCGCTGGTGCTCGGAGTCGACTGAAAGATTGTGGCACCTCCACAGAAGTGCCGACCATCAGCTGCTCCTCCAAAACCTCCGTCCAGACCTGTAGAGCCACAGACACCTGTGAACGCATCCGTTACCAAACAGACGTGCGTCTCGAGCCCACAGAAGAGATCTATCTCACCCCGGTACAGCGCTGTACTGAAGCCCTGGAGCCGGAGAGATCTTCGGTGTTCACTCGGGCCCCTGTGGCCCTCAGCGCCGACAGCGAAGCTCCTCCACCCTACCAATCACCAATACATGAACAGATGATCAACTCATTCAGAGAGCAGGAGGATGAACTCCAGCCACCTCCTTACTCCTCTTTACTTGCTCAGGAGCCTGACAGCAGTGAAGAAGATCTCATGGCATCAGGTGATCTGTGTTATAAAGACTGTGGTGCCGGTGAGGCTCCTCACGAGACATCCACGAGGAACTCAGACACCAACGGACTCTCCTACGATTCGGCCAAATACACTCTGGTGTTCGATGAACACGATCAGCTGGAACTGGTCAGTCTGAAAGAGTGTTACCACGGTTACAGCGATGACAGCGACGCGGCCACAGTCTACGATAACTGTGTGTCATCTCCATACGAGTCAGTGCTGGAGGATGAAGATGATGAAGGAAGAAGTCGAGGTGGAATGAAAGATGAAGCTTCAGGCTGTCCATCAGAGAGCTCCACCCCTGACGGACCGCTTTCTCGAAAGTTTGTCAATGTTTTCATGAACGGCCGCTCACGCTCTACTAGTAAGTGTTATGAGCAATAGTTTGTATTCAAGAATTATTTGTAATCGATCTTTTTTGATTTAAGGGAACACACTGCAAAAAAAAAATATGATTTCCAAGAAAACAAAAACTTTTTGTCTTGTTTTCAGTAAAAATATCTAAAGAATCTTAAATTAAGATGCTTTTTCTTGATGAGCAAAATGACCTAAGAAAATAAGTCTAGTTTTTAGACCAAAAAATATGAAATTTTATTGATTTTGTGCATAAAACAAGCAAAAAAATATGCCAATGGGGTAAGCAACATTTTTCTTGAATTTCCTTGAATTTAGTGTTTAAGAAAAATGTTCAAGATTTTTTTGCCAGAGACCCATACAGTATAAATAACTAAAATGGTTTGAATAAGGTTAAAATTGAATCAAATGAAACTTATAATATTTGCTGTGATCTGTTTGTCTGTTGTAGGTTCAGAATCATTTGGTTTGTTTTCCTGCATTATTAACGGTGAAGAACGAGAACAAACACACCGAGCTGTTTACAGGTAAACACCAACACGTTCAATGACATACAAGAGGTTTCACTGATATTTGAGATCCTCATAGTATTTCTTTAAACTCAGTCAGCAGTTATCTTAAAGTTGTTTTATTGTCAAGTTTTTGCATGTCACTGTAGATAAAAGTGTTGGGGTAACGCATTACAAGTAACATGCATTACGTAATAATATTACTTTTCTGAAGTAACGAGTAAAGTAACGCATTACTTTTTAAATGTACACATTAATATTTGAGTTACTTTTTAAAAAAGTAATGCAAGTTACTTTTTTAGTTTAATTAATTATATAAAAAAATATGTACTGAATTAAACTAAACGTAGTCACATTGTGCGTACATGTGTGGAAACAGTTTGGAGGCGTGCACACCAAAGCTTTTACGCACACGGCCAGTGCATGTTTTCAATCGTTTCCAATGGAAGCTCAGCGTTTTTCAAATAAGCTAGCGGTTTTCTTCTGCGCTAAAACCGGCCCTCGGCGCTGAGCGTCAAGAGTTGAAAAAGATTCAACTTTGGGTGAAAAGCTCTGCTCGTTAATCGGAGGGGCGGGACAAGTATTACAACAACCAAACGACTCACAGCTCAAGTATCACAGCTACCAAAGCACTCAGCTGAAGAAAGCTGGCGCTCAGCTGGCAATCAGTGTCTTCCAGGCGTTTCAGACGCGTTTAAAAGTTTTGGTGTGCACAACCCCCTTGAGTCCGAAACTGAGATGGCAGGCCAGAGTTAGACATTTTTGTGATGAAATATACAATTTCTGAATGCAGAGCTTTTCAGTCATAAAAACACCTGCAAGGCCTGAAAGAGATCAAGCCTCAGCCAAGAAAAAGTAACATAAAACATAATCATTACTTTCCATGAAAAGTAACTAAGTAACACAATTAGTTACTTTTTTTTTGGAGTAACTTACAATTGTAATGCATTACTTTTAAAAGTAACTTCCCCAACACTGGTAGATAAAGACTGAACACATTGGAGTGGTTTGCCCAGACACAATTTAAGTCTAATCCCAGACTAATACACATGAGCTGTCTCAACTTAAAATATCTCTAACCGTAGCATTATCACGTTTTTAGAGCTACAATATGTAAAACATTTACAAATCTTTCATACCATAAAGATTGCTGTATAATTTCCCTTTAACCATTTTAACAATAATGTTACCACCCTCAAGGGGGTCGCACACCGGCCGCGAAGCTCAGCATCGCATCGAATCGCGTATAGGACAATTAAATAGCGTGAGCTTTGTCAGATAGCGTCTACTTCAAAATGCAAAATATATTTTAGCAGCCAATGTTAATCGTTAATGATTTAGGACAAATATGATGTTATTTAAAGTTAAACTATGTGAGTGGCGCGACAGGGATTTGAGCAACTTCCTGAGTCGTAGCTGGGCGGTGCGGACAGGCACCACCTGTCGGCGCTGGTGTGCGTACTGCGTATACTCCTAGAAAGCAATGTGTTCGAGTTTTTTAGAATGCCTCAGCGCTGTGCTTCCTGTGTGCGATCCCCTTAACTCTAAACTCAAACCCTTTATATACAAAAAATGTTAAAATATGTTACGATTTGATGTTTACGGTCACTCATGAGAACTGAGATCAAGATCACTGCATAAAGAGCTGAATTTGGATCTGTTCCTTGCAATCGTATGAATTTTAAAGATGTGGATTACAGCGAATAAATAAAATTAACATCTTTTGTGTAAATCTTTTGTTATGATTTGTTTTGTTGTAATAATTGTTGCAGAAGAAGACAGCATAGGAGAAAACACATTTTGTGTGTCATTGCAAACAAACTAAATATTACAAAATGGTTAAATGATTAGATACATGTTATTTAAAGTGTAGTCTTGTTTAATATTGTGTAATTCTCTGAAAGTCATGAACATTTCATTAGGTAAATGAGTAAACGGGCTTAAATAGAAATACGTACAATCTGTACCTCTGTAAAGCTGTTAATACATAAATAATGAATGTATTAGTCCTGTCAACACGTTGATAACCTACGTTTAAGTGTGTATTAAAACATAAGTAAATGTACATGTGGTACAACCACATTTTACGTAAAAATACACACAAATTCTCATGAGATCACACTGGTTATGTTTACTGGCAAACAGGCTGATCTGATACTGTATGATCTTGTGTCGTTCAGGTTTGTTCCCCGTCATGAAGATGAACTGGAGCTTGATGTTAATGATCCTCTGTTAGTGGAGGTTGAGGATGAAGATTACTGGTATGAGGGATATAACATGAGGACAGGAGCTCGAGGAATCTTTCCGGCTTATTACGCCACCGAGGTCTTCAAAGAGCCTGAATTCACTTTAAAAAGTACGAGAGATTAATAACACTGCTGAACTGATGATAATGCCTCAGGCTTTTCATTTGTTACCATGGCAACAAGCATCTCTTCAACAACATTTACATTCATTCATATAGCAGAAGAGTTTTATGTATAAATAAAGGGTCATTTAACATTTTGCCTTCATTCATCTCTCTCTGTGTTTTTAAACCATCAAAAAAGAATAGCTTTTAATTTAATGCAAATTATTTCTTTGATATTCCTAACAGGAGTGAGTTATGAATGGATGGATGAGTTCAGACTGAAGTTTCTGGGTTCTGTTCAGGTTTTTCATCACAAAGGCAATGATGTGCTGTGTGCAGCTATGCAGAAGGTTTGTATCTGTCAGTCCAACATCATCTTCAGCTGGTAATCCGATAATATAGCGCAAATCAGATACTGTTGATGGGTTATGCTCGTAATGCTGAGCTCTATGTAATAAGTAAAAGATCAATCAAAATGAAGTCAAATCTAGATTATTTGATGAAGATACTAGAATACAATACAGTACACCACATGATCAATTTATTATAACATTTGCTATAGATATGACATCAAATAATAATAACCAGATAAAACATTTTTATGGTTTTAATGACATTTTTACTGATCAGGGTTTCAATTTACACTAAAAAGAAACAGAAACAAGAGCAGATGTGAGGATCTCAGATTGACTTCTGCTGTATGATTGACTGATTTCAGATCGCAGTGAACAGAAGACTGACACTTCATTATAATCCACCATCAACCTGCAGTCTGGAGGTCAGCGTGAAAGGACTCAAGCTTACAGTACACGAGGACTTTAAAAGTGTAAGACACAAACACACACAGACGCATCCAAACGCAAAAATCATGGGGTAATCTTGATATTTGGCCGGAGTATTGCTATAAAAATGTTACGCTTTTTCAACTTAAAGGGGACATATCTTGAAAATCTGACTTTTTCCATGTTTAAGTGTTATAATTGGGTCCCCAGTGCTTCTATCAACCTAGAAAATGTGAAAAAGATCAACCCAGTAACTTAGTTTTGGTAAACCATTCTCTGTAAGCATGTGAAAAATAGCTCATTAAAATTTGTTTCCCCTTGTGATGTCAGAAGGGGATCTTATCATAATAGTATCGCCCCTTAATCTGCACTATCCAATCACAACGCTGACATTTAGTGCAGAGAGACAAAAAATAATTGATATCAAAATTGATTCATTGTTTTAAGTTCAACACTGCAAAACATGATTTTCAAGAAAAAATTCTTAGTTTTTTCCCAGTAAAAATATCTAAAAATTCTTCTTTTTTGCTTGTTTTACGCACAAAATCACTTAATTTAAGAATTTTTTGATATTTTTACTGAAAACAAGACACAAATACTAAGAAAATATTTTCTTGAAAATCATTTTTTGCAGTGAAAAAAAAAACATTATTATAGCGATCAGTGTTTGAATTTCATCAGCTCATTTGCATTTTAAAGGACACACCCCAAAACAGCACATTTTTGCTTACACCTACAAATAGGGGTGTGCCGGTTTCAGAATTGGTGATGACGGTTATGACGTGAGTCAAATGTGACGGTTCGTCACATAACCGTCAGTGGGGGGCGTTTTGCTCGTTTAAATGCTCGTGGATTGACGGGAAAGTGTCATTTGACCATAAAATCATGAATGTGATGCCAAGTGTGTTTTAAACAGTAATAACTTTGAACAATTTAACAGAAAGCAATTAAATATTTAAAAAACACACTGTTGCCAGAAGACTGCGCTGTCACTCTCTGCCCAGCATAAATTAATCCTCTATCTATCATCTATTTTAATAATCTTCAGAGAAACAGATTTGTGCATTGGGCTTTTTATGTCTGTAATTGTGTCTATATCTGTCATTACACGGACCAGAACAGCACGAAAACAATGTGGATTAAAAGCGTATTGAAGAGGTTTTGCTCATAAATGCAGGTAAAAGAAAGTAATGTGATCTTGAGATTGTTATTAAACGCAGCCGGTGTGAAAGCACAATGGCCACGCGCAGCAAACGCTCTCCGCAGACGCGCTGCACAGTGCTCACCCGGCGTTTGAATAAACTAGACACTGATTAGCTACTTGCTCTACGTTTCTTTAAAATTTACAGCAAGACAACTAGCAGTGAATGTGCGTTCAAGAGAGTTAGTAGATTAGCATGGGAGGATTTGAACTTGAAAAGCGGAGTGTATTGCCGCCTTTCCGCGAATAAAACAACATTCGTCGTTCTCATGGTCATTGATGTTTATTTGATGCTATAAATTAACTAGAAGGAAGAGATGATTTGAAAGGTGAGACTTTGTTTAATATGTTAAATCTCAAAAGTAACCGAAAAGTAACCTGGTCTGTCCTGTATGTCAGCGCGTTGTCAGTGTCTGCTCCGCTCTGTATTTTTCACTGCATGAGAACGTGAGGGGGCGTGTAACACAGACTGTTAACAGTTGTTTTTAATTAGTATTTAAAAATTCTTTATGATAAAAAATGTTTTAAAAAATATTTTAATAACACGGTTTTGGCGGTTATAGAGTTCTAATGACGGTGTTCAACTATAACCGTCGGTCTCACGGTTATATAATGACCGTCACACCCCTACCTACAAAGTAATTTTAACATTTTATAATAAATCATCTGTGTGGTATTTTAAGCTAAAACTTCACATATTTCACACAGGGACACCAAATATTTAACATCTTAAAAAAAGTTCACTTTAAATATTTTTCACTTAAAGTACGAAAATTCAAGTTGAAAGAAATTTGTTTTTCAGCTGTTACCAATTAAAGTATTTTAAGAAAGTTAATCTAACTTTCACTTTTTACACTGTACAGATAATATATGAATACAGTAATAAAGACACATTTTCATTGTGTATATCCTGAATAAAGATCTTTATGATGTGTGTCTTGTTTCTACAGAGCGGACAGTACAGTCACTTTTTCCATTTAAAAAACGTCTCATTCTGCGGTTATCATCCCAAAAACAGAAAGTAAGTTATTATTTTACACTATATTATTTGTCTGAAGTCTGAAGTTTAACATCTGGATATATCCACAGGTATTTTGGCTTCATTACAAAACACCCAGCTGATGAAAGATTCGCCTGCCATGTGTTTGTGTCTGAAAACTCCACTAAACCTCTGGCACAATCCATCAGGTCTGTTTATTCAGATTATACATAAAGCTTTCTTTTTCTTGAATTGTTTTTTATTAATATTGGTCTTCTTATAGTGATTGTATTATCTGTGGTGTTTGACAGGAAAGCATTTCACTTCTACTACAAAGAGTTTGTGGAGGTCTCTTGTCCAACAGAAGACATCTATCTGGAGTAACGTTGATCTCCTGTATAAGACTAACAAGACTGACCAAACATAAGGACCAAACAGATGGACTGCCGGCTGTATAATGAAATGAAGCATTAAGAAGATGCACGTAACCTAGAATACTGACAGAAGAGAAATGAAATTATTTTCCTGGATGCTGAGATTATTTTTTTTGATCAGATCTTTGATGTCGCTGCTGTGTTTTGGTTCTGCGTTCACTTAACAGAGCTGCTTCTATTTTTCATATCACAAAAACACATCAACCGTGTGTAAAATCTACATCCATTCATACATCAGATCTAAAACTCATTGATGTTAATGTGCGTCATGACTTCAACACATCTCTCAGATTCATGATTATTATTCTGTTCAAATCATTATAGATCACCAAAATAAATATATGTCTTGAAACTGTAAATATATACAGTAATAAATCTGAGTGTATATTACAACACTAAAAAAGCAAATAAAGGGTACAATTGCTTCTTTTAATCTAACTTGCTTATAACCTTTAAAATAAAGATTTCAGGCAATAATTCATAAAGTTAATGAGAATATGAGTTGTTTTAACATAACCTTTGGAAACAGAAAACCCTGTGGACGTTCTGAGAGCTGAACTTCAGTTTCACCCGACTATTGTTTTAATAAACTTTTGAAGTTGTTTTTATTATTTTTATTAAAGTATTGAGCATCATCCATGAATAAAGCACAAGTTATGTGTGCCCTTTAAAACCATGAGCTCCTGAAAATAAATACTCTTTCCCAAATGCGGTTTGATTTATTCTGTCTAATAAAATAAACATTTGGTGACATTACTATTGGGGAAATCAGGATCTAAATGTAAGCATGTATCAAACTTATTACAGTAAATATTTACTGCTCAACACATTTTTTGAGATATATCTTGGACCTAAAAACATTTCACTGCAGGTATGGGTTGGTTTCAAGGTTATGGTTTCTTATCTTCTGGAAAAACTATAATTGATCAATTGAACCAAACAACCATTAAAGATTTCAGAGACGTTGCTTTGATGCGATCTAAACAGATCTAAAAGTAATGTTTTAATTAATATTTCTTTACATTTTTTTTTAAATAATTTTATTTCACATTTCATTTTAATTGCATGAAGAGCATAACATTTTTAAAAACTAGCCTATAAAACGTATCTATATAAAATTATTAGAAGGCGGCATTTTTGCATTATATTTGACCTCGGAGTTCGATCACATGTGACCCCTAAGGGTGAATTTAGATATAAACATTAAAATATGGACTTCAAACCATCATCTCTGTACACAGTTATAGGGTAAATTCTACACTGTGGTAACTTTTGCGTCTGGGTTTGTATAATTTGTTAATAATTCATCGCATCCAGAAGAAAGCATGTGACTAAATCAGCGAAAATATCAGAAAAGTGATGAACTGATCATATTTGCAATAAAACAAAGTAAGAGATCAAAAGATGTTTCATTGATTTTGAATTAGCTTGAACTCAAAAATAGGAGGAGGCACGTGACCCATCAGTTTTTTAAAGCTTTTAAAGTTAAACATATTAAAAGGTTGTTAAAGTCATACTACAAGAAATGTAACAAACCATATAAAGAAAAACATTTTTTAATTTGATATATACAACAGGCAACATTCGTCTGTGTACAGATGTTATTTCACTTAACAGAAAAACAACTATAAAAGATATTAATTTGAAAACTTTATTTACATGACCACAAACCTTAAAAATCAGGCCTGATGTTACACAGAGACGGCAGATAAATAACAGATTAAAGCAGTTTGGGCAAGATGTCAATGGTGTTTATCCTCAACACAGTCTGAGGCTGAATAATGGCTGCAAAAACAAAACAAAAAATGTGTTACACTAATGCACTAAAATAAACCTTTAACACAACTAATGCACATCAACACAATCACTGGATTTAAAACCAAACCTACTTCTCTTTTTTTGGTATCGATGTCTCTTCCAGAATCTCATGTGAACCATTGGCCAGGATTCAGTTTTCTCAATAACTGTGGCCTGAACTCTCACCAGATCACCGCTGTGTGACAGAAGAACAGATAATATAGATCATATGGTGTTAAAATATACACAACATCATCTCCATATAACAAAACATCTCCTGCATTAATAAAGATGAAAGGTTTCTGTTTAAGTTGTTCATTTAAACGTTCCTACACGAGTTTGTGCTCAAACATATTAAGAGATTTCTGTTTCTTTAGTAACCAAATCATCACATATATGACCAGTCAAGCTAAAAAAACATGTCATGTAATGTTAAATAACATCTAGTTTATATGTAATACTAGAAACATGCATCTTACCCTAGAAGTGGTTTTCCAATAAGAGTGAAATCATTTCCTCCGACCAACAGCACCTGCAAACAAAAACGCCTATTTAATCCTTAATACTTAAGTCTGTTAGGGCTGCATGATATTGAAGTAAAATATGACATACAGTATGCAACAATAATGCTTTTAGGTATGTCATTTTTTTTTTATTGTACAATTATATAACCAAAATACACAATTTACATTATTTTGAGGAGAGAGAAACATCAATCTTTCTGTGTCACCAGTCTCTCTGCTAACTGGACCGGTGGACCCCCTAAAACTTTGACTATTTATAACTTTTTTTGAAGCATTAAAATACCATTGTGATTTGCATATTTACATGTTTCAATAATTTTAATAGATCTTTGAGCTCTACTGTCTTTCGGCAGTATTTTAACACACAGAAACACTAAAGATACTGTTAATGACACGGCTACACACAGCCAGTGTTCAAGTTCAAGTTCAAGTTCAAGTTCCTTTATTTTATACCCTTAGGTAAATTAGGTTTCAGTGGCAAGTTCACAGTTCCTCACACAAACAACAATAAAACAACACTAAAAGGACATCATAAGAACAGTAACATAAAATAACAATGTAAAATACATCAATAGATAGCAATTAAAAAATAAATAAATAAAATAATAAACCCTTTTTACGCCTTTAATTTATTCATGTGGTTAATCACAGCAGGGACAAAGCTGTTCTTAAATCGTTTTGTTGTGCAATGTGGTACTCTATACCGTCGATTTGATGGGAGTAATTGAAATTCATTATACAAGGGGTGATGCCTATCTCCTGTAACTGAAACACCCATTCGCTGTACCTGCCTGGTATACAGTAAAGCAGGGGTAAGTAAAGGCTCCCCAATCAACTTACTAGCCCAATCAACTTACTAGCTTATTAGCAATATTACTAACTTACTAGTTCAAACTATGCCTAAGATTATGGGGGTCACCTAGCTAAGTAAGATGTGATCTTGGATCAAAAATGTTTTGTATAATAGTTTGAGAAGAATCTGTAAACTTCCTAACGCAATCCTAAATCTTTATCTATCAATCTGTCAATTCCTCCAGAAAACAGCGTGAGGCGCACTTGAGAGTTTACATTTATTACAGACAGAAATCTTTTGGAGTTGTTTATTGCAAAATTGGGAAAAATAATGGACGGTATCGCTTTGTGGTAGCGCAGCACGACAATTTTAAATTCATGTAGTATTTTAATAAAACCATAAGACCACCCTAATTTATATTTTTGTGCTTTATAGGGGTCCCTTAATGCATATAAAAGGTCCGAGATCAACCTACCCCCCTCCCTCAATTTAGCACACTGCTAAACCTCAACCAACTAAAACCATCTCTACAGCATAATATTGTTTAAACAGATCTGTGTTTAATAATGATTATCTGAATACAGCAGATGAAAGAAGCTGAGGATTCTGGGATTGATGACAAACCTTTTCCATTCTGATTCGATCACCACACTCGGCATCAATGTGGTTTTCAATAAGGATCAAATCTTCATTTGTGACTTTCCACTGACGCCCAGCAAAGTGAACGACAGCAAACAATCGTCCGTATTCTCCTTTCTGAATGAGGCCGTTTACCTTCTGAACAAGCACTGGGAATATAAAACATTCACACAGGAAATATCCCAAAAAATTAAATCAGTTTAAGTCAATTCAATCCAAACTCTTCTATTCTCTGCTGCTGTGTGTGTTTTTATAGTAATGTCATAAAGACGATCATAACATTTTATAATGTTTATAATGCTTTATTGTAAAACGAGTACCTGAACTATAAACATGAACTTCAGTCACCTCCAGTTCTTTAGTTTCTATCTCAGTAAACTCAAATCTTACCTCCATGTTTTCTCTCTTCATCTTCAGGATCAAATGCTGGTAGTTCTGGCCATGGTGGTTTAGATAATGATGTGTGTGGAACAAAACTGAGAAGAAATGAAACTACATTAGGACTTTAATAACATCCGCTCATGTCACAGGAGCATTAAACAACATCAACATGCAAATTAATTCATACATGATCTTAAATCAATCATATCTGAAGATGAGGATGAGATTAAAACAAACACGGACACTATGATGAATGTTTACCTTGCAGGGTTTGTGACGCTTGAAGAGTTTTGATAACATGTCAATGTAGGAACCAAACAGCCTGTAAAATATAACAGTGACGTCATCAGCTCGACACCTAACGTTATGAATGAATGAACCAGCTGATATGCACAATGTCAACACGTGGGGAAATAAAACAACATAAACTAAACATAAAAATCAGTTAAGCACAGTAAAATATTACACTTATTACTACAACATTATCATTTATACTGTCCAAATAAATGTTAATTGCTTTACATTAACATCAATTGTTTTAATTCCTTTAACTAAACAGCACGCATTAAACTGAACATGCATGGTTTTATAATAATTGCGTTTCTTTTTTTATGCACTGTGATCATATGCAGAAATGAATAAATAAGTCACGTGAGGTAATAACGGTAATAAAATCATCATATGTATCAATGAAATAATTGAAATACAGACGTGTAGCTGTAGACGGAGATAAATGAGATCCTGTTGTATGAAAAACTCTTAATATTCCTGAAAAATTCCCTCTGATCAAAGTCATCGCCATCATGAGAACCAAGCGGAAACACGCTGCTCCGCTAATAATACTGTCCTCCGAAAACACGAGCTGAACACAAAGGTTCCGGTGTTTTGTCGAAGTCTGTTCTCTTTGTTTCTCTTCAGTGTAGTGTTTTTTTTTAGTGTTTTCATCACGTTACGTTTATTATTTAGATATATTAAACGTTTTAATGGCTTAGCTACTGAGACGTATATGTGTGCATGTACGTAAACTGTATCTTTATTGTTCTTTAATTGTAAGTCAATTATTTTTACAGTATGAATCACTAAAGTACATATTAAAAGCAAAACTTTGATGTATTATATGATACCATTTAAAAATGTAAATATTTCATAATTTTCCTGTTTCTATTATGAAAAAATAGACTTCGATTTCATGAGGCGCTGCACCAACTGATAAATGATGACGTCAAAGTACCGCGAGAGCGATTGGAGAAATCATACCGAGGAGCCTACTTTCAAATCGCTCTCGCGAAACTTTGACGTCATCAGCCTGTCGGTTGACGAGTCTATTAGTAATCTTGCGTTATCAACAGTATCTATACGCTTTAACTGCGAAACATGTAGACAATCTTCAACAAAACTAACTACTATTAGCAATACATTACATCAAACCATACTTTGATAATTTATTTAGGTATAATTTTATAATGAAAATCATACATTCTTTGAATAAAAACTCAAATAAAAACACAGTACATGACAAAGTTGTGTAATACATCAATAATTTATTATGATGACAGAACAACTGAGTTGATCGTCACCTCTGTATATTCGTTCAGACAGCAGATGCACAGAGGTAAGACTCATATGAATGCAATCATAAATAACTGTAATAAATATCATCAATTAAATATACAACATGTATTTCACTGCATTCGGCTTCTTGTGCGGATGTTTTTTTACATCGACATGTCCAACTCTTCACCCGAGATACAGCGAGAAATGTATGAGACTAGCAGCAGTTAACCATAGCGAACACGCGCACGCGCACTCATTCACTCACTCACTCACTCACTCACACACGCACGCGCACCTAGTGATGTACTGTTGATGTTGTTCAATGCACTGCAATAGATCTATAATAGCATCAGATGTGTTTGTAATGATGTCTACACATTACTCAACTCATTCACCAGAAATAATTCATAATACAACTGATTTACAACACACCATTGTGTAAATCCTATAAAGAACATCCAAATTTAAAACTTTAGAGGCTGACACAAAAAATAAAAATTAAAAAACTCAAACTAAATTGAAATTTTTTAAACCTTTTTCTCTTTTTTAGGCAGATGAAATGCAGCCATTTCAAAGAAACAAATGCATTAGTAAAATTAAGATTTTCATGCTTTATGAAACTATGATGGCAAAAATCATCCCATGTAAGCAATAAAACCAAACAGACTGCAGTACAGATATATGGTGTAATATAGTTGGCAACCAAAAAAAAGATTTAAGGGTTTGAATGTTAGTTTGGCAACTGAGATTCACAAACTGAACAGCATAAAAAATAAAAAGATGACAAACGGCACACTGCAAACATCTCATCTGAAATCACTTGAATGTGTTTTATATTTCTATAGCCTGTAACGGACTTAAACAGCATTTGCACCTTTAACAATATAAGCAGATATTTGTGTCTTAGCAATCTTGCTATGTATGCTGGACCACATGCGGCGTTATAGCTCCTGGATTGAGTTCATAGCATCAGCGGCTGCTTTTATAGAAAGGAAAAACTATTTCAAGATGAGCGAATCTCACAAACGCGTTACGAACAAGTCTGGAGCAAATTGAGCAAAGACTTGTCACGTCAAGCAACTTCCTCATTCTTATCAGCTGTAATGAAATAAAATATCATAAACATACTGACAAAAAACACTGTTGAACTAATAAAAAACATTACTGAGAATAACATCACCCAGACACATCAGTAATAACACTGCAAAAATGACTTTCTTACTTAGTATTTTTGTCTTGTGTCAGTACAAATATAAAAAAATTCTTAAATTAAGATGCATTTTTTGATGAGCAAAAAATTAAACATTTAAGTGAATTTGTTCTTAAAACAAATATTTAAAATCTGCTGATTGGGTAAAAAAATTATTGAATTAATTGTTTAAGGAAAAAAGTAAACTTATTTCAAGATTTTTTTTCTTACCTCATTGGCAGATTTTTTTGCTCGTTTTAAGCACAATGCGCTTAAATATTATGCTTTTTGTCTAAATACTAGATTTATTTTCTTATGTCATTAATCAAGTAAATATTTAAATCTTAATTTAAGAATTTGTAAATATTAGTACTGGAAACAAGCAAAAATATTAAGTAAGAAAGTCATTTTTTGCTGTGAATGTGCTTAATTATCATTCAATGAAATTTCCTTGTAAATAACACTGCAAAAAATGACTTTCTTATTTAGTATTTTTATCTTGTTTTCAGTACAAATGTCTAAAAATTCTTAAATCAAGATGTATTTGCTTGATAAGTGACCTAAGAAAAAAATCTAGTATTTAGACAAAAAATAGAAAAAGTAAGTAATTTTGTGATTAAAACGAGCAAAAAAAAAAAAAAAAAATTTAAGCACAAATTCACTTAATTGTATTTTATTAGTCTAAAACCTAGTCTTATTTTTAGTGCTGCCTCAAAATTAGTCGCGACTAATCGTTTACAGAATAAAAGTTTTTTTTAACATAATATATGTGTGTGTACAGTGTATAATAATTATGTTTATATAATTACACACACATACATGTATCATTTTAAGAAAAAAATATATTTATATAATAAATATTTATATTTATATATAGATTATACATAAATATAAACATGTATATACACATGCAAATGTTTCTTAATTATATACATACACATATATTATGTAAAAAAAACTTTTATTCTGCAAACGATAAGTCGCGACTAATCGTGAGGCAGCACTACTTATTTTCTTAGGTCATTTTGCTCATCAAGCTTTGATTTAAGAATGTTTAGATATTTGTAATAAATAGAAGACAAAAATACTAAGTAATAAAATCATTTTTTGCTGTGTATGATCTTATTCTCTGATGATTTGGGGTGAAATATGACCCAAACGTGTTCCTCACAGGTTTTTGTTGAGATTCACTCAAATGTATATCAAAACCCGCAGGTAACTTTTCAACCCAAAGTTCATTTCTTTGATAAAGCTAAAATGAGCTTCTACCTGAATGAAGGTGCGTCAACAATCACCGTCAGTAATACGGAGAAGATAACAGTGACCGAGACGCAGAGAGAATTAAACAGCCGAGAGAATCAGGTGAAGCTCTTCACATCTTTCATCTGTTTGAACAGCATATATGTACATTATTATATAAAAGCCTTTCATCCACCACAAGCTGCAGTCAAACTCGCTGCCGTTCCTCTGCGTGAAGGCAAGTTTGTTTGGCTGTTCTCAGCCCCTCTTCATTAAAAACAGACTGACACCTGGTGTGTAATGGCTTAAGGTTGTGTGGTGATTCTCAGTTTAACCGCTGAGAGGATCTTCACGGTAATGAATGGCGTAGCGTAACTTCTCCAGCATCACTTCCAGGGTGGAGTACTGCGGCAGCTTTACCATAAACATGCAGGTCTCCACGCGGATGTAGCGCAAGTCTGGTGAACCTGCAACAGACCACCAACACGAAAGTCATTCATTAACATTGCCTCATTCTCTAGTGTGAAATAAAATGAGTACAGCACTTAAAATTCGTCAGAGGTGACGTACCTACTGCCCCATCAGGAGGAGCGATCTTCATGGGGTACGGAGGAACGTGAGCAGTGTCTGGACCTCCATCTTTGCAGGGACAGGTGAAGGGAATCCTCTCCTGGTTACAAGCGAACTTAATAAACTTGCTGAGCTCTTCCTGAGTGAACATTTCAAGAGCCGCCCAGAAGAATTCGATGTGCTGATCCGTCTCCATCAACCCCACCTGATACATGGTGTGAGCCTAGATGATAACAATGAGAAGACGTTAAACCAACACCGAGGCAAATGTTTGTGAGGCTGTTAACTCGAATGAATGTTTAACCTTGAGAAACTCCAGGTTGATTTCGGGTAGGCCGCAGGTGCGCAGCTCCATCTCTGCAGGACTCAGTAATGTAAGAAGTTGCAGTGGTATGATGGAGCCCAGACCGGCTCGTACAGCAGACATGCACTCCACGTTCTGAAGCTCACGCAGGCGTAAGTCACGGACCGCTCGCACGTACATATCTTTATTCTCCCAGCTGAACACACACACGCAGATAAATACATTTGAGGCAAACTTAAACTCAATCGTAAGTGTGATGCACAGGATAAAGCAGGTGATAGGCTCATACCTCACGGCGATGTCATGGCCGCCCTGGCAGAGCTCCACTTCCTCTCCCGTCATGGTGATGTAGGTGAAGATGCAGCTGGGGCGACCCGGTGATTCGGGGCTCTCGCTCACGTGACCCTGTGATGACACCTCAGCACACAATGCCTCCAGCTCCGCCTCATCAACCACCTGCAACAGACATTATTATACACATAAAAACATCTTTAGATTAAATTTTATTTAAAAATCTACAGAAGAAACATTAGAAAATGTAGAATAAAAAAAAAAGAAAATTAAAGAGATTAAATTAAGAAATTAATAAAAAAGGTTTTGCATGGTTTTATTTTTATTTTAATCAGCAGAAACTAATAGCAGAAGAAATAAACACCATGATATGTAAATACTTTTTAATAAAGAGTCCAAATTAATTCTGCGTACATTGATAAAGATTTATTGTAATATATCTTATATATATATTCTATATTAATTTTATTTCAGCAGAATATAATTTCTTATTTTTACGTATTTTAAGGTGTACGCTGCAAAAAATGATTTTCAAGAAAAAATTCTTAATATTTTTGTCTTGTTTTCAGTAAAAATATCTACAAGAAAAAATTCTAGTTTTTAGATCAAAAATATTAAATTTAAATGATTTGGGCATAAAACAAGCAAAAAATCTGCGAATGGGGTTTTCTTAAAAACTAAATTCATGAAAAATTCAAGAAAAATTTGCTTACCTCATTGGCAGATTGTTTTGCTTGTTTTATACCCAAAATCACTTAAATTTGATATTTTTGATCTAAAAACTAGACTCATTTTCTTGGGTCGTTTTGCTAATCAAGAAAAAGCATCTTAATTTAAGAATTTTTAAATATTTTTACTGAAAACAAGACAAAAATACTAAGAATTTTATTTCTTGAAATAATTTTTTGCAGTGTAATGTGACCCGGATGTGTTTGTGACCTGCTTCATGATATTTCCCCTTCATGAATGTTTATGTATTTATGACAACAGAAATATACGAGATATCTTACATTCTCAAACTTGTTGATGTAGTTGTATGTGAGCAAGTCAGCTTCCTGAAAGTCCGATTCTGGGTCCAGTGCTTCACCGACCAGACCCTTCCAGAAGGATCCGAGCAGATCCAGAGGTAGAGGAACATCTGCCCGGATGGCGATGCCCAGCAGCTGGCCGAAGAAATGAAGAAGCTGCTCCTCAGCGTAAGTGATGGGACAGGGGGTCAGGATAAACTTTCCCTAAGCAACATCAAATAAAGTTCACATGAGAGATAAAGGCATATCTGAAACATACAGAACTGTATAAAGTGACTCCGAGCTCCAATCCGGCACTGGTTAGGTAATGAGATGTCAAACTCTTTCAGTTTCAAAACATGATTTGCAAAACATTTCATGACATTTAGAAAATAAATTATGCATTGTCCGTAAAACACCATCTGAAGCGTTCTTCCTGAAAAGATCAAAGTGGCGTACAGATCTTAAAGACGGTGGAGCTTTCTTACCTTGTTGCGGTTAGCTGCGGCACTGGGGCAGGGCAGGAGCAGAGACAGGGCCGAACTCTGAAGCTCTTTGCACACCTGCCATAAGAAGTGCCTGAATGAGCCACCTGAGGACAAATACAGGAGATATGACACACGTGTAATATAATGCATAAGAGAAATTAAGAAGCTGTGTGACACTGACTGGTGCCGTGCACTTCTTCTCCAGTGAAGCGGATGTTGAAGGCGTAGGTTGGGTCTCCACCGCTGGCAATCCTCACGCACAGTTGAGATGAGGGGACGCTGGACAGCTGCCTCGCTGCCTGACAGAAGTATGTGTTTTCAGCAGCACGTGTCTCACCTGCGCAGATGCACATAGTAGAAACATGAGGAACTTACAGCACAGAGATGGTTTTTCTGTGTGACTTGAGGGCCTACACACCAAATGTTAATTCAATGATTTGTGCAAGTAAATTACATACAAAGTCAATGCAAAGATGCAAGTAGATGCAAATAAGGCGCGAATAGACATGAATAAGACGCGAATGGATAAAAATAAGGCGCAAATAAAGCCGAAAGTATACTAGGGACGTTCGCACATGCGCGCCGTCCACATGACGTCATTTTTCGTCATCAGGAGGGTCTGCGATAGGTCCGCGTGCAGCCCAAAATTTGAGACCGTGTGAACAGTGTACAACAGCGCATGCGCGTGAAAATATTTAGACAAGACACTCCACTACAAACAATTATACAAAGGAAATACACAGCATTTGCACACATACTATTGTTTTCTTCTTTAAATTGTACTTCTTCCAAGAACAGAAAGCTCTGGAGCATGTTTGTTACTAGGGGTGTGCATTGGCACTGCCCTCACAATTCAATTCAATTACAATTCACCAGGTAACGATTCAATTCAATTAGATTCTACAATGCATTGCGATGCATCAGAATTCTACTGTACACAACAAGGCAAATTTTTAATCAGTCAAGTAAAGTCAAGTGCAACTATTCTCAACAAAAACAGAAAGCTTAGCAGCTTTAAGACAATGACAATTATATACCTGAGATGAGAATTTTACACACAGCGTAAGTCTTGTCTAGTTTCCCATTAACTTTATAGAATCCGAAATGTGCCCATATGTCCACTTTCCATGGAAAAGGCTGCGTTTTTATTTACCCGTCTATCACGGTCATCTCTCTCCGCCTCAGCCGTTTTGATTGTTGTTTTTATGCCCCTGGAAGTAATTGAAACTTCACAACTTTATTGTCCACTCGAGGCCAGAAAATAAACAGTGACATAATCGATTATAGCACTTTGCTGCATCAATGCTGAATCGTGCATCCCCGCATTGCGATGCAATGCTGAATCGATTATTGTTGACACCCCTATTTGTTACCATAATGTTTGATTTCTGTTCTTTGTTGTCTTGTTGTTTATACTAAACTGTGTTTGCAATGGTGCATCAGTTACTTTTCTTCACCTATCCTAATGTTTTAATGTACTGTAAATGTCGCCAAATCAGTGCTGCCCTGACGGCCTGGTAGAGTAATAATTTGCGTTTAGTAGTTGCGTATAGTATGGAACGCGGCCATCCGCGTGTAGCCACGGGGAGTATACTTGGAAAGCTGCGTGGATGCGGAAAAAAGGTATACCCCGGCCTTAAGACATGAATAAGTCACGACTAAATGTGAATAAGACACTAATAAAATACGAATTAGATTTGAATAACACGCAAATAAGACATTAATAAGGTGCAAATAAGGCGCGAATAGATGCGAATAAGACAAAAATAAGATGTGAATAAGATGTGAATAAGACGCGAATAAGACAAAAAAAAGACACTAAATAAGACACAAAAATAAGACGTGAAAATCAAACACGAAAAGATGCGAATAAGACGAGAATAAGATCCGAATAAGACAAAAATAATATGTGAATAAGACGAGAATAAGATGCGAATAAGACGCGAAAATAAGACACGAAAATATGACACGAGAATAAGATGCGAATAAAACGAGATTAAGACGCGAATAAGACGCAAAAATATGACGGGAGAATAAGATGCGAATAAAACAAGATTAAGACGAGATTAAGACGAGAATAAGACACAAATAAGATGCAAATAAAACACAAAAGTAAGACGCAAAAATATGACGTGAGAATAAGACGGGAGAATAAGATGTGAATAAAACGAGATTAAGACGAGAATATAAGACGCAAATAAGACGCGAATCAGATGCGAATAAGACGCGAAAATAAGAGGCGAAAATTTGCATGACGAAGTTAAATCCTATGATTAATCTAGACCGAGGAACGTGATGCTTCGCGTTTGGTGTGTACGCAGCATTACACTTCAGCCGTTTACCTCCCACTATCTCCAGCGGGTCCAGGGTGATTTCAGGAGCAGCGTGGTCTGCGGTTCGCTGCACGGTCGCATTCAGAACCCGATTCATTACTGTCACTTTGGTGTCATAAAAAATAAGACCTGCAAATAAGACCGAAAACAACATCAAATTAATTCCTGTTTTTAAACTCCAGATCACACAGACACATGCAATCGAGCTAGACATTAAAATACCAAACACTGATGTAGTGGCATCAGATTTAAATACTATGTACTCTGGTCTTACTATATCCTCAACCTATTATATTTACAGTATTATCTGAGGTACTTCACAGAATACAATGGTATTACCATTGTGCTAGAACTGAGTGATTATATTTACAGTGTTATCTGAGTGATTCAGACAATGTTGCTCTTTTTAGTTTTAAAAAGTAGTAAAGAAAAATCTGTGTTTGGTGTCTGACCTTTGGTCTCACACAGAAGTGTTGCGATGCTGTTTTGATAGTTTGGTGTTTGTCTGAGCTCTATGAGAGGCAGGAAGAAGCTTTCCAGCGTGCTGTTGAGGGACTGCAGCAGAGCAAATCTCAATCGCAAGCTCTCCACCGGGACACCTGTGAGAGTAGAGACGCTTTCATAAGGTTAATCGGTTTCAGAAACATCTAATAACAGAAGCCTGCATCCACATGGACTCACCTAATAAGCATGCGACCTGAGGATCAGGAGCATCCTTGACGTCCAGGTAAACTTCATGAGAATGCAGGCGAGCGGGTGTAATGGCCAGCTGTCGGCAGAGGCGGTTCACAAACTGGACAAGTGCGACGTCCATCTCAAAGGTCCATTTTCTGCTGGCTTTCTGAGCGTGACGTGAGTCGATACATGTACATCTGAAACAAGAATATAGAAGTTCATATTACAGCCCAAAACTCATCATCATGTGTTTATTAAGAAGACATCAGTGAAAACAGCATTATTTCAAGATTAATTTACCATTAAATACATTATATTATACCATGGGGCTGTTGAATGCTTTATTCTGATTGAGAAATGTTATAAATTATTATAGGGGAAAAGGACTCAATGCACATACGCCGACCCGTGAAGACCTCTAATGCGTACCACCCCAGAATCGAACCCACAACCTTTGGCACTGTTAGCACAATGCTCTACTAACGGAGTTACAGGAAGACATTTTGTCTGAAATATCCGACACTCATCATCCTGTTTATAATAATGAGAAAATAATTTTGGTTCTGGTCATTTTCAAGGGGAGGATTCATGGAGGTACAAACCTTTCAAAGTGCAGGTCATAACCGCAGGCCAGTATGGCCCGCCAGACACTGCGAATGTCCTGTTTGGCTCGATCTAAAGTAAACTTGTGGAAACCCTCCAGTGTCAGGAACTTTTCTTCTGGCACTGTTGGATCAGAGGAAAGATGAGGAATTAGAATAGATGTACCATCAAAAAAACCCAACCAAACTAAAGAAAAACTCATTCAGATAACCTTCAAGCTTTTTGGCAGGAGATTTTTCTGGATCTTTTTCCTCAGGTTTGGTTTTCTCAGGAGATTTGGGCTTCAGGACGGTTTTCTTTTCACTTAATACAGTTCTGGAGAAACATTTAAACATGTTATGAGAAAATAAATAGACGTGCTGGTTATAAATCCAATATATAAAATGTTTATTTACATCAATTGTACAGGACAGTAAGGATGTTATTTTAAAGGACACATATTATGTCCATTTTACAAGATGTAATATAAGTCTCAGGTGTGCCCAGAATGTGTATGTGAAGTTTCAGCTCGAAATACCCCAAAGATCATTTATTATAGCATGTCCAAAATGTCCCTATTTGGGTAAAGCGCTGTTTTCATGTCTGTACCTTTAAATGCAAATGCACTCCTTACCAATAGACAGTAAGCGCTTTTGGTTAAAAATAGATCTGATTAGCACTACAACATGCTAACAAACACATTTAGAAAAGCATTTGGGGTAAAAGAAACCGTTCAGTCAGTGGCTGTGGGCGGGGCTTGATCAGTGTGATGTCACATTGACAAGAGAATCAAAACAGCATCTATAATGAGACCTGAGTGTGTGGATTTTTTTCATTGTAGGGTGGTTTTGTTCACACACTGCCACCACACACATTTATTTATCCAAACACCTTGTAAAAGACTTTGCATACTATCTGCCCTTTAAAGTCAGTAAATTGACAGGTTAATATTAGTGCATGTTTATGGTGATTCTCACCGAACGCTGTTCAACATGGATTTCTCTTTGGTTGAAGGTTTAGTGATGGGTCTCTTAGTACTGACCACTTTACCCTGGTGCTGTTCTTTACCTGCTTTACTGTGTTTGTTCTTGCTAGGCTTCACTGTGCCATATTTACGTAAAATCTAAATGCACAGAGACAAAGAGAGAATAATATCTGCTTTAGTCAAATACATCATGTTTATCAGCATATGCTCTCTTTACTATAGTACATAGCATTTTTACCATGACAGCATTGAGTAAAATGCATGGAAGCACAAGCACAGGGGAATCTATCATCACAACACACTTCTCGATTTACATGAACTACTAAAATAATTTATATAATACATGCACTGACTTCAATTCATCCTTTTAAATAAACACATAATATAATGAGACTTAAAAGTAAAGACCTGTGTGAGTTGATCTTCCAGCACTTTCTTGGGCGGCCGTACGTGTGTAAAGAATACGTGCAGGAGGTTACCGGGTGCCGGAGAGTTGATTTGCTCTTTGCTCAGATAAATGTCTGATACTTTCCCTGGTTTAGTTGGCACGAGGCTCTGCATTTGCTCTGCGTATACGCAGGTCTTGAAAATATCTGTGAGGACGTCACGTGCTCTGGGAACCAGTTTATCTCCTACAAAACAACAGAAAAACATCTCAAAACCTGACAATGAAAGGTCAAACAAAACTAACATTAAAGGTGCACTGTGTAGATTTTTAGCGGCATCTATCGGTAAGATTGTGAATTGTGATTGTGCAACCGTTGCACCGCTCCCTTTTAAAATGCATAAAGAAAGTAGTAACAAATTTGCATTGATGAATTGTGGAGCAGTTTGTCAGTTTAGGGCTACTGTAAAAACATGGCAGCGCAAAATGTCGACTTCAATGTACTTCCACCCGCAGTATATGTAGATAAAAACTTCTTACCCCGGATTTCCACCGACTGCGGAACGACGGCGGAGTCAATCGGTTTCCATTTAAGTCAATGTGTGTATTTCCACTGACTGCGCTCCGAATCCGTCACAGCTCCGGCCATCCGCAGCCCTCCGGCACAAATACGCAGAGCTTCTATTTTTGACGGATGCCGGACAGCTTTGCAGGGCGGAGCCATGACTTTATCGCGTGATCATACCTGAATATGCGAGAACTCGTGTTTTTTTAAATTAAATATTTGCAATACAAACATTACAAACACACACAAATAAAGTCATTAATACCGAAACAACTAATAATAAACAAGAACAGAGCCAGGGGGAGTTTCAAATAAACACATTAAAGATAGAGCATAAATAAATGTTTAGCAGCCTTCTTATTTTTTGAATTTTGGATGGATTTGATGTACTGCTCTGTCTACCCGAGATCTCGTGTTGTGATCTGGGCTGGTTTGTAAAAACGTCATAATTCAACGGCATAATGGGCAAACACAGAACTAGGTATCGCGCGATCATCACGTGAATTTGCGAGACCTCATGGGTCCTACGGCTGTCACTTTTTATTCGATATTCGAATATGCATTCGAACATGACGTGAAATATCCGTATTCGAACTATAAATAAACCATCCGGTTTTTTAAATGCCATGTGTAGCGCATTTTTTACAGTAACACCTCGTAATAGGAAGGAGCGGAAGGAGGCTGAGAGTAAGAACGACGACGGCAACTGTGCGCAAGAGAGGGAATCAAATGGGACCAAAATGAACCTCATGTGCATGTCAAGATAGAATTATAGTTTGTATATAAAATGACATATTGTTTATAGTGTTAAATATTATAGCAGAATAAAAAGCTTGTGTTAATACGTTCGCATTATGAAATTAGCATGTATGAAGATCATTTCATCATTTTTACAACGCAATGTAAACTTTATATTAAACAACAACAGCATTTGTCTTGTAAACGGATTTGAAATGATCATGTGATTACTGTTGCGCGTCACATTGACGACAAGTAAGATCTGCTTAAAGCGGTTTAATTTCATCTCAAGTATCAAAGGGTTTGTGCTCTCTATCATTGAAAACTGGCAAGCAAACAGCACGCGCAGGGTTAATGTACTTGTGAATGACGGCTCACAAACGCGCGGGATAGGCTTTGTATGTGTGCTTGTTGTCAATGACAGTTCTGGTCACAAACACGCTCAAGCGCAGGATATGTGTGCTTGTCAATGACGGGCATTAAATCCCTGGAATTCCGCGGAGTTTTCTGCAGAAATCTGTGGGCACGAATTCCGTTTGCGTCTGCCTATATACTCCTGCTGCTCTTTAAGTTGTCACGTTATTGTTTGTAACTGCATTACGGTGTTTTTTTTTTATGCACGTGGGGGGGGCGGCGCCTAGATATTCGAATATATTCAGATACATTGCATGATATTCGAAATCCGTTCGAATTTGATTTTTCTCAAAAGCCCTAATGGGTCCTCGTCAATTCAGCACGCAGCCGCTCTGCAACAAATACGGATCTGGTGGGTATTGGCGGACGGCAGAGTGCGGAGCCGTAACGCAGCGGAGCTGATCTGCAGCCGCTCCGCAGTCGGTGGAAATCCGGGGTTATTCTGGGGTAATTAAAACAATACAGTTCATTATATAAGGTCTTTATACACCACTTATAATATAATTATGGATTGTCGTAAAAACTCATCAATGGTGGGGACAGATTTAAAGTTACACAATGCACCTTTAAGTAAAAGCAAACATTCATAACAAAAGAAAAAATACACCAGATTTAGACAAAGTTAAAGTGTTTAATGACTGAAGATGGCCATAAGAGTTTTAAATGATAAACAAACCTTTGATAGACTTATCAAGGAAATATTCCTCCAGGGCAGAACTGCCTTGTGTGTCAAACAGACTTTGATTGACACTTGAGGCGGTTAGGATCTCCTCATTGGTCATCTCCATTAGCTCCTCCTCCCTCTCCAAATTGGAAAGGCCAATGAGATCACTGCTATTAAAAAGACTGGCACGGATCTTCTCCACTTGAGCCCGGGCTCTTACCTACAAAGCCATAAACAAGAACAAAACTTAAATTTTTTATATATAATGAATCTAATAATTTAATAAAATTAAATTTTACTGTTTTTATTTATAAAAGCATTATGTTTAACCATGGTGAAACCACTGTAATGCATGCAGTGTCACCTCTATGACAGCGTAGCCTTTAATGGGTCGCGTCACGCTGGCACTGACGTCCGGAGAGGCAACGGTATATACAGAACCTCCGTCTGAGATGGACGTGGCACCGCTCTCTAGCTGCTCGCCGAGACTGCCGAGGCTCCCTTGACTTCCTGTGCTACAGAGGGAAACATCCAAACTCTCCTGACTGGAAACTGTGTGAGGATCTGGAGGTCCTTGAGGTTGTAAAGGGCCACTTTGAGGAGTTACCGGAGCTAAAAGCGGCTCCTGGTCAATCGGCATGGATGCATCATGAAGAGAGCTGGAAATCTGACTGGTGGAAGCAGAGGAGCTCATGGAGGTCACGTTGTTGCTGTTTGGGCTTCCTGTGGTGGGAAGATCTCTCTTTGAGTCTTGGGTAACAGCCACAGTTTCAGCTTTGGGCTTTTTAGGTTCCTCCTCCTGAACTGGAATAAACATCTCGTCCTTGAAGAGACCACCATGCGCGTTACAAGCCCTTCGGATGGCGTTCCGTACCACGGCTTCCTCCAGGTGAGTCGGGATGCCTGAGAGCACCAGCAAGCGACTGTGAGCGGTGGATCCCACCAGAGCTTGGCAGGCGTCTGTGACGGCATCCCCGGTGACGCCCAAGCCCTGCGGGTCTTTATTAGTTAGATGCCGTAGAATCAAAAGTAAAGTCAAGCCACGGTGGAACCACAGCATGTCCTCCGGCTTCCCTCCGGTTATGTTTAGCAAAGCGTTTTCACTGTCGGATGGTCTTGTGCCGCCGCCAGACCCTTGCTTCCCTGAGACCCGATCGCGCTTCAGCTTTACTTTTTTGCGTTTTGACAGCAAGCTTGGACTCTGGGGCGTCTGTCCTGGGGAGGATGAGGAAGAGGATGAAGAGTCGCTCAAGTTGGCGGTGCCGGTTGACGACGGGGCTCCCACTCCTGACGCACCCGGCCCTGTGCTCAAAGTCACCTCAGCTACCGCCAGGCACACCTCCATCAGCGCATGAAAGTAGGTCGAAAAGCGGCTCCGCTCGCCAACCAGGGCCACCGCCCCGCCACCACCCGAGGAAGACGTGCAGGAACCGCTTGGCCCCCAGCTCTGAGTCTCGTGATCGTAAAGCTTTCGTAGTTCTGTCTGGAGAACTACGAGCACCGTCAAGCAGGGGTTCAGAAACAGCGTAATGGGGCTGGACAGCGCTGAGGGGCTTTTAAGTCTCTCAAAAGAGTGGATCTTGCGAAGAAGCTCTGCAAGCAAGTGGAAGATCAACTCCTTGATACAAGGAGCAAGATCAGTTGTCCACAGAAGCCCACCTTATAACAAAAAAACACAGTTGATCAATGCAAAAGTGTTAACAGTTGGGTGATCTGAACATACAATATCAGAACATCAAGGTGAAGATGATAAAGCAGTTCTCACCGAACAACTCAACGACTTGAAGCAGCACAGAAGTGGGTACGGTGTCCAGCTCATCCTCAGAGCGCTCGCTAGCTTCTCCTATACTGTAGGTCAGAAGCTGCTCAGCAAAAGCCATAGCCAATGGAAAGTCAAGTGGTAGAGAGTGTAATACCAGCACCGCACCAGGAGGGGGAGACACACCTGTAGAGCATTGTTAAAGACACTGTTCACCTCAAGATAAACACAATTGACCTCATGTTAACAAACTAAAATGTTTCTTTGATGTACCAAGTTTGACGTGCACTTTGTCAGTGGGGATGATGATGCTGGGATACTGGTTGGCTGTGGGAGGAGGTGTGAGTCCTGTGTTGGATGGAGAGGCATCCAGTGGGTAACACACTGCTTCCATTAGATTCAGCTGGCCATTTCGACGCACCTTATGACCGAGCCCATAAACCATGACACGAGCCCAAGGAGCCTTATACAGAGAGGAACTAAGAGGAAATCAGGTTTATGGAGTATGAGAATACACATATACATATGAAAGTACAGTTTAAATGGGACATTTCAAGACATTTTTAAGATGTCAAATAAATCTTTGGTGTCCAATGAGTATGTATGTGAATTTCTAGCTCAAAATACTATATAGATAATTTATTATAACATGTTGAAATTGACACTTTGTAGGTGTGAGCAAAAATTGTCCATTTGAGGTGTGTCCTTTAAAATGCAAATGAGCTGATAATTTAAACACTGATCACCATAATTTGATTTGATCAACTTTATTAAGTGTTAATGTAAATACTGATTACCATAATTTGATTTGATCAACTTTATTAAGTGTTAATGTAAACACTGATCACCAATTTTTTGTTTTGATCAACTTTATTAAGTGTTAATGTAAACACTGATCACCAATTTTTTGTTTTGATCAACTTTATTAAGTGTTAATGTAAATACTGATTACCATAATTTGATTTGATCAACTTTATTAAGTGTTAATGTAAACACTGATCACCAATTTTTTGTTTTGATCAACTTTATTAAGTGTTAATGTAAACACTGATCACCATAATTTGATTTGATCAACTTTATTAAGTGTTAATGTAAACACTGATCACCAATTTTTTGTTTTGATCAACTTTATTAAGTGTTAATGTAAACACTGATCACCATAATTTGATTTGATCAACTTTATTAAGTGTTAATGTAAACACTGATCACCATAATTTGATTTGATCAACTTTATTAAGTGTTAATGTAAACACTGATCACCATAATCTGATCAACTTTATTAAGTGTTAATGTAAACACTGATCACCATAATGGTGTTTTTTATTAAAACTCAAATGGTGCTGTCAATGTTTTCTCTCTCTCTCTCTCTCTCTCTCTCTCTCTGCACTAAATGGCAGTGCCATGGTTGGATAGTGCAGATTAAGTGGCGGTATTATTATTATTATTTCACATTTTCTAGGTTGATAGAAGCACTGGGGACCCAATTATAGCACTTAAACATGGAAAAGTCAGATTTTCATTATATGTCTCCTTTAAGCAGCCCAGATAGTTTTGTATATCAGAATGTAATGCAGCTATTCATCCTGTAGTCTCAATGGAGTTAAACAGATATCAACTCACTCTTTGCGGCAGCCCAGCTGACTCTCTTTACACGAGACAACCACGAAAGCCGCACCAGGGAAGTTGACGTCCATGCTGACCTTTGATTCGCTGATGGGAAACTCTTCCAGTGTGAACTGCTCAGGAGCGCTCTGAACATTCAGTAAACAAACACAAAATCCTCTCATTGCAGGATACACTTTCACAGTCTGATCGGTGATCAAATAAATTCTTGAATTGAACCAAACTGGAATGAAAATAATATTTAGTCCAGGTGGAGTAAAACGAAAACAGCACACAATGGGATCAACATTGGGATCAGACCTTATCTAAGACAAATATCAGGCACATGTGAGAGACTGTACCTGCAGAAAGCAGCAGATTTGTTTGGTGAGCTCCAGAAGACTGTCCTCGCCTTGATGAAGGGCTCGACTGATGGCCACCGTCAGCCATTCGCGGATACTCTGAGCGTGACCCTGATAGAAGAGGTCGGTGGGCGAACAGCTCTGACCCTGAAGCTCACGAAGAACAGACTGAGCGAGGAGGATTGAGTTACAGCTGATACTTCCATCTGTATACAGAAAAAAAAAGACAGAGAGAGACTCGCACAATGTCTCACAGCATCTAAGACCACGTTCACACTGCCATCAAAATCCGATTTTCTGCTCATATGTGACCCATGTCTATCTCTTTGTATGCAATCTGATCTTTTCCATTCTTGTTTGAGTCACATCCATATGTGCTTCTGTACAGGTCAGATGTTTTGCAATGCAACATCAGTCTAAACAGTCATATCGGAATTCATGCGACTTTTATGTCATTCTAGATTGATATGCGTCACAATTGCGGCAATATGCACCTTATACATGAAAGCCCCTAACACGCAAATAAGTATGTTTGACTTTCCCGATGCATTGTCCAGATGACCAAGCGTCTCGTATGCTCTAGTAACGCTCACACTCACAGAACTGAGATAAAACGGGTCCACTGGCCAGACTGCGCTGCACCGTATGAAGTCCACCACACATGCTAAGTAGTCTGGATGTTCATTTCTGTATTACCGCGTGCTGCATGTGACGTATTATTGTTGCGCACACAATGCAGTTCAGGACCACGAACAGTTCACACAGCTGTCTGATTTTAGCCACGTAATGTGAACATTCGAACAAAAAATCGGATCCATCATCCAAGCAAAACATTTCAATTGAGCATTAATGTTTGCAGTGTGATTGCAGTCTAAGTGTATTTAATCAAACCTTAGAAAAGCTTCACACACACACAACAGGCAAACTGATGAAGAACGCTGAGGCCTTTTGTGTACACATGGCCATTTCTTAATGTTTCGTCTCAGATGGTTATTTTCTGTCATGCATAACCTACAAAGATTAAATGATTATTCCACTTTGATAAAGAAATCGTGATTATTTACTCACCCCCATGTTTATGTCTTTCTTTGTTAAGTTGAAAAGAAATTAAGTCCTTCAAAGGGCTCTAAACGATCCCAACCGAGGCATAAAGGTCTTATCTAGCCAAACCATCATAATTTTCTCAAAAAACCCTCCAAAAAAGTACTTCTTGTCTTATACTAGCTAGCATGACCTTACATATTACATAATCACGCAGAAAGGTCAAGCATGACATATGTAAAACTACCGTACTTCAGTGTTCACAAGTGTGGAGAAAGAGGAGTGTTCAGATGTTGAATACTAATTAATGTCTTTGTGTCAGTTTATTGTTTAAAATGGTCCGCAAGTGTGTGTTTAACATATGTAACGCGTGACTTTCCACGTGATTACGTAATGCGTAAGGTAGTTTGAAAGTGCATATTTTTTATTTTTTGGCCAAAAATGACAACCGTTTAGCTAAATAAGACCCTTATGCCTCGGTTGGGATCATTTTTGAAGCTGCATTGAAACTGTAAACTGTTGAGGTCCACTAAAGTTCACTATATGGAGAAAAATCTTGGAATGTTTTCCTTAAAAAAAATTACTTCTTCTCTACTAAACAAATAAAGACAAACATCTTGGATGACATGGGGGTGAGTAAATTATCAGGATTTTTTAAATAAAGTGGAATAATCCTTTCAAACCCTCATTTAAGCATCAGCAATGTTGCTTAAATGAAGCTTGTAGAAACACAAAGACGCTGTCGAAAAGATATAAACTTGTGAACCAACAAATGATCACATTTTAATTTATGCAAGTTCTAGAGCTTAAAAAATAAAAGTTTTTGTTTACATATTAAATGTGTGTATAATAATTATTTATATATAAATGCACACACATGCATGCAAAATTTTAAGAAAAATATAAATATTTATGTTTATATATGATATAAATTATATGTTAATATAAAATGTGCATACACATACAAATATTTCTTAAATATATCCATGCGTGTCACAACTAATCGCAGCTCTAGTGTTCAACTCCCAAACTAGTCTTTTGAATATTTGTATGACCTCACCTGGTAGAGGCGGAGCCAGCAGCTGATTGGATAATAGTTGCAGGTGCTCAAGGGTGATGTCACGTACAGCAGGGATGTGAAAGAGTCGTGTGAATGTGTGAGGACTCTTTGGGGCAAAGATGTTGAGCAAAGCCATGCGACAGTAGAGACGCGCAAGAGCACTTTCACATCGCAGCAGTTCCCTAAACACACAGCGGAAACAAAGGTTTTTTTACTCATAAGTAAGTGTGTGATAAGCACTCTTATGTCCCTGACTGTACAGAGAAACATTTATATATCTGTGTTACCTGTGGATCTGTATGTTGCTGCTGTCTAGAGACACCAGGCCATTTGCCGCAGCTCTGCGTGAACCTGCCGGAGGTCTCTCCAGCATCTCAATGGGGTACCAGTACCTGACTAACACACCTTCACTCCGCAGGTACGTCTCCACCTGGACCAGTTCATTTGACTGATACAAACAGACCAGGTTATTTCAAAAAACAAACTCAAAACATCCAAATACACTATGGCAGGTAGACTTTATGTTACAGAAATAACATCACAATGCAAACATTGTAAAAACTGAGGGTAATTTTTCTTGTGTCTCCCATAATGCATCTTTCTGATATAGATGATGTTGTTAAACAGAGATGAGGCAGAAAACTCACAGAGTCAACATCCAGCACGACTCCATGCAAACTGAATGTCTTCATCATGCCACGGATGGCAAACTTGGGCAAGGCTGTGCCACCTGTGCTGCAGGTGTTGTTACCCTCAGGGCACCGGATGCCCACCGTCAGACCTAATGATGCAAAGTGACAACTGTGACTATATTTAAACGTTTTATTTGACTGTTAGCTTAGCATTAAATTAGAAAGTATCAAAGCATATGTCATCTACAGACAAATTATGCGGAGGCTTTTCTGTTTGTCCCTTAATTTTACAATGACTTTTAGTCAATTAGTTATTTTTAGAGATGCACCGATATTAAAATTTTCCACCGATATGATCGACGATTATACTGACTGATATCGGATGATACCAATGCACAGATATGATTTTTTTTCAACCGATACCGCCAGTGTTTCCGCTATATACATTCAACCGTGGCGGGCCGCCACGCCTAAAACATCCCCGCCACGCCTGCGGTTGTGGATAGAAGGGATACAGCAAACGAAATCTCGCCGGATGAGCACTGTTTTATCCTAATCCTTCACCCAAACCCAACTCTAAACACAAAATTTCACAGGATTGTAGGATGTATTTGTATCTCATTTAGCCAGTGTTTTCATCCTAAAAATCCTACCTCCAAATCTAATTCTAAACTTTTCGGCATATTCCCTTCTAGACAAAAACCACGGCGGCAGCTCGCAAAATAAATAAAGCTACCGAAATGTCCGCCCTGCCAGACTGGCTGTTTTAAAGAAATAAATTCCTTTCTGGATTTGCGTTGTTCACTCATTTATAAATAAATCTCCTAAAATATCATCATTTCCCCCATGGTTTTAGTTTCATGCACAAATAGATTTAAATCAACAGATGATGATTAGGCTACGTCTCTGTTTTGAGAAATAATAATAAAATAAATAAGCCTATACGAAATATGTTATAATTATCAGATTGACAATTAAAAAAGTATTTGAGTTGCTGTTCTTTTTTTAAGACGCGCTGTTAAACCAAAGCAGCAGAAAACACGTTGTGTTTTTAATGATTTTAAATAAGCACAAGGTTTTCTCCTTATTGTGAGTTTACACAAAAAAAAAAAAAAAATGTTTAGTTTCGAATGTTATTTTACTTTTATCTGTATGGCAATAAATTAAGGGTAATTTAAGTTGCAAGGTCATCACGCGTATGCTTTTCACATGCGCATATACACGGACGCAGCGCTGGGCTGCGAGAAAATACATAATTAAACTTTCGATTTAACATATTATACATTTTATGGACATTCATTTGGAAACAGTGTACTCATATTATCAACGTATCAGGCCATTAGTTATTCAGAATATAGGCTATAAACGCAGCGCGCTGCTGACCGCTCAGCTGTCAGTCAATCTTCTGTGCTTTAGATCAACCCTCACAAAGTTTCACATTAAATGATAAGATGTTTGTCCAAAAACAAAAGGCTAAACACTGAATACTACTTAAATGCGACTGCAAGACATTAATAGTCGAATCTGTTTGGAAGGAAACTTACATTATTCCCGTGGAAGAGACGGACGTTGGTAATAAAAACTTGAGGCAGACGGTGAGACGGTTTCATCTGTTTTCAGACAGCGGGATCAGTAGCCTGACGTTGTCATACTCAATTCTAGTCAGAATTTGAGTCTGATACCGCTCCATTGAGCTATAATTATGAGGCGTGTCTCAACCGAAAAATGCCTCTGCACTCAATTGGATAGACCTACGACCAATCAGAGCAACGGGGTGTGAGACGTATGTTGAAATGACGTATTTGCAGCTTGACCGAACTGCTAGTTATTTCGCTACGACACACACTACAAGTCTGAGTTTGCGAACGTACATCAACACCTACTATGTTTACAACATTTCATTTATATCACATTAAGTCATACAGTAAGACTATCTCTTACCATTTGTACATTAGTTGAACTTCATCCACGACGATACCCATTACGTTTGCTTGTTATATCCATCTCGTCGTGCACACCGAGTTGCATCGCCGTGATACCCATTTTAGTTGCTTCTTTAACTTGATCTTTCATAAGTGCGACAACTTTTGTCGAATCCCGTAGGACGGCAAAAACATCAACAAATGCCTTGCTCGCGTTTCTCTGTTCCTCTTTTAAAATCAATGCTCTGTCGATATCTTTTAGAACAGACTCAATGTCAGAGTCCACACATCTGATTTCTACCGCGGCAGCCATTTCGTTGTAAACAACAGATTCAACACACGCGCTCTTTGGTGACGTGGTTGATTTACGTTACTGATCATCTGTCCATCATCATATAAAGCCCGCCCTGACAATTTGATTGGTTCGACCAGCTTTGGGTCGAGCATAGTAGCAACTCAACGGTGAAACTCCAGACCGATCTTCCCGTTCCTCAAAATGTTGTGGGCGGGGCTAAGATCGGCTGGCACCCAGGCTACGGGATCAGGGTACCCGCGGGTGAATCGCATAATATTTGATGTAACGGGTGTAATAATATTAACGTGTCATTTGCGTTGTAGATGCAGGTCGGGACTCAATAAGCAAGAGTAGGCTAAACTGCAGGTCTAACATCCAAGACCAAAATTCGACTCGATTCCGATAGGTAGCAGTTTTTAAATGGCCCTATGCTTATTTGTGTTTAAGATCTGTCTGAAGAACGTTAAAGGTTTATAGCTGCGCGATTTGCGGTGTGACCGGGTCGGGCTCTTTATGTCAAACAGGCCGGGTGTGAAATGCTGGAATAAATTGCTGCTGATGTCGGGTCAGGTGTTCTGTCAATCACAGCGGTGCGGATTATCAAACAGGGGCACGTTCAATCTCACACCGGTGCGCAACGTTTTGCTACGGTTTCCGGGTTGAACGACATGTTTCCTTGAAACGGTGTGCAACGGAATCCAACAGGTTTTAGAAGCGTTTTCTCTTGTTTGGTGGGTGTGTCAGAAATGTCAGCCCAATCAGCGGCAAGATGTATAAAACCACGCGATAGTAAAGATACAGCTCTCTCAATGGGTTCAAGTTGGAATGTTGTCTTTCATTCTGGACGGCAAGGTCAGTGACTGTAACATCGAGGGTATTTTACAGTATTAAACACACATTTATAACGATTTCATCAGGCTTTAGAGACATTTAAAAAAGAACACAAAGAATGGCCTCTCAGCTACCGTAGTTGCAACTCTTGCGTCATCACAACAGGGTGTTCAATGCATCACCGTTTCAGTTTAATAAACGTTGTGCAACGTTTTGTCGGGGCTGAACGCAGCCCAGGACTGTGCGTGACTTTGCAACAGCTCTGTAACGCTAAACATGAGCACGAACTTGCACACTACATTAAAACTACAATGAAAGATCCTGATGAAGCTATAAAACGTATTTTTTAAGAAAATACAGTTTAGATCAAACATAGAAAAGCAATATGCAATATATAAATATAAGGAAAAGTAAATGACAGCATGAAAATGATAAAAAAAATACATGGTAGTTTACTGTAGCCTATATTCTACATTAAAAAAAATAATGTGCATTTATAATCATCATGGGCGCCCCCTGCCGCCACAGCTGGAAAAAATCCTAGAGGAAACACTGACCGCCCACGATTATTCAGACTGATATCTGCCGACACCGATGCACAGATATTACATTTTTCCAACCGATACCGACCGTGATTATTCAGACTGATATCGAATAATACAGATGCATAGATATGTTTTCCAACAGATACAGACCACGATCATTCAGACTGATATCGGCCGATACCAATGCACAGAAATCGTTTTTACCGAAAACAATCCTTTTTATTCAGACTGATATCCGCTAATACTGATGCGCCGATATTACACCTTTTTTTTTACCTATACTGACCGTGATTATTTAGACTGATACCGGTGGACACTGGCGTACAGATAAAATAAAAATCTGCCGATAGCAATCGGAATTGTTCAGACTGATATCGGATAATACCTAGATATGTTTGTTTTGCATCCGATACCGACCGCGATCATTCAGACTGATATCGGCCAATACCCATGCGCCGATATAAAAAAATTTCAACCTTTACTGACCATGATTATTCAGACTGATAGGGGCGGATACCGGCGTACTGTTAAAATAAAAATCCACCAATACCAATCGCAATTATTCAGACTGATATCGACCAATACCAATGCGCCGATAGTAAAAAAATTCTACCTTTACTGACCGCAATTATTCAGACTGATATCGGATAATAAAGATGCATAGATATGATTTTTTTCAACTTATACCGACCATGATCATCCAGACTGATACCGGCCGATATCGATGCGCCAATATTACATTTTTTTCAACCTATACTGACCGTGATTATTCAGACTGATATCAAGCGGATACCGGCGTACCGAGAAAATAAAATAAAAATCCACCAAGACCAATCACGATTATTCAGACTGATACAGCCGATACCGATAGTTTGATTATATTAACTTAAATTAACTACATTTTGAAGATTCATATAATAAACATAATATTGAACATTAAAATAGTGATGTTTCTTTACATTTTCTAAACACAGAGCACAAATTCATTGCATTTTCCTGTTCTCTTTTGATTGACAGGATATATCGGCCATGACTATCGGCTGTTCTTAAACTATCGCCCGATAGCCGATAATGTGATTTTTTTATCGATCAATACAAATTATTGGCCGATATATTGGTGCATCTCTTGTTATTTTTAGTGGCAGTATTATCCTTTATTTCACACAGGTTTCCTTTCAAAACTTTTTAAGAGTCAGAACAAACAAAAAAGTCCAGACACAACCTTAATGTTTGTGTGTGCCGTCACACAGACCTTTGCGGACTTTGTCGATGGTGAACTTATTGGCCTCATCTTTGATGTCCTCGATGGTTGGAAGGTAAAGATCACGAGGAACTCCACCGTTCTCCTCGTATAAGAACTCCACAGTCTGACGTGCAATGTCAACCATACCTGCACATAAATCAAAATTATTTTAGACACCCGGCTAGTTAGGAAATAACAGAGAAAAGCCCTCCGTGATGAAACACTGACCCAGCTGCAGAGCTCCTTTGATCTGATCCAGGCCGGACTTCCTCTCCGCCTCATTCCTGAAACGACGCCGAATGGTTGGGAAAACCTTGGTTTCCCAGGCTTTTACTAACAAGGCATAATGATCCTCCTTTAAAAAGGGAAAGAGACAATGAACACATGAGACATGATAACGGATAAATGACTATTTAGGGATTGTGGCCTGTGCAATTTATTAATTCACATATTAATTAATTAATTAATTAGTATACATTCACAATTATTTAGCATAAATTAATATTACAGTGTTTTTGACAGGTTTAAAGTCGCAATGAAATTGAAATGAAAAACTATATATGTATTTTTAATAGTGTGGTATTATTAACAAATGACTTATCTGTGAGCTTCATTATTTTTTAAAAAATAATTCATTATTTTTTCGTGTGTGCTCATAATCTTTAATCAAAAATGCAAATCTCCTCCCCTCCTCAAAACGATCTCTCTTCACTTCCGGTCAAAAGTATGGCAGGTGGGCGGGGTCCGGGAGAAGATCGCAGTGATTAGCAATTAGCAACACGACCCAACTTCAAACGATCCAATCAGATCTCGATGGACAAATTCAAATCCAGCCCTGCCTTATTTCATCTCAAAAGCCGTTTCATTCGGATATACGTCACCACGGGGAAAATAAGGCAATCGCTACTTCCGTTTCATGGCGACTTTAAGGATTATGTGATTAGACTTCATTTGATGTTCTCTTGTATACATGTTTGATTTATTATCATGAGTCTATTATCTATGTAAATAGAGTTCTGGATACCCTGGGAACATCTTCATCATCTTCATCATCACTGTCATCATCAGCAGTTGGTGGAGGATGAGTATTTGGTCCTGACACCACCAGATTCTCATAGCTCAGCTCTACCTTATAGTGACAAGATGCATCTGTGTTGTACTCTGAAAACATAACACAAATATATTTCTTGTTTTATGTATAAAAATGTAGAAAAATACATTCCCTCACAGAAATCTTTAAACAGCTACAGAAAGTTGAAATGCAAGTACTTATATGACATACTGTGTGTATGGTGCTTTTGAAATCAGAAAAATCAGAAAAAAAATCATACATGTCTAAGAAAAGTTGAGACTCACGCTGTTGTGCTGTGACAACCGAAGCGATTCGACACGGAGGCCCGTGAGAGCCCGAGTCAGATGCCACGCTGGTCCCAGCATCATTGTCGCTGTCTGATGCCATGGCAAAGGGTAAAGCCTCGAAATTGGCACTGATTTCTTCTGACAGGTCCATGCAGAGATCGGCGGCATTGCGGTGCGCCTGCCCCTCCGCGTACGCAAACAAACGGCAGCCAAAGTTGGCATGAATCTTCGTATTCTGAAAAATATGATATGTCAGTTTTGAAAAGCAGTTAGATACAAATATAGACATTGGCTATGCGTACGAATTTGTACGTTTTCACAAACAAATCATGATTCAACAAAAATGTTGGTATCAAATTTTCTTCTAAATGTAAGAAAAAATTCAAGAACAATAAATACCACACGTACGCAATAATCAAATAATAGGCTATATAACATTTACATATATTTTATATTATAATCTATATTATATACAGGATCTATATTATTATTATATACACTATATTATACATTATTATAGCCTATTTATTTTTTCTACACATATAAAAAAGATGCACGTAATGACAAATCTTCATGCTTTCCTTCCTCACTTTTTAAATCTCTATATGAAAGCGTCTGCTTAATGCCTAATGCAGTGGTTCTCAAACTGGGGGACGTGGCCCCCTGGGGGGCCCTGAGATGGTACCAAGGGGGCCCCAGTTCTATGACATTTTATAAAATGCATTAATTTATGATGAATTCTGTGTAGTTTAACCTCAGAAAAACAAGGCTACTAACCAAAAGCACTACATTGTATATTTTAAAGGGGGAAGTTCAATGGTATTTCAAGCATTCTGACTTATTAACACAGTTATAGAGTTGTTTCCTCATGCTAAACGTAGGCAAAGTGTCAAAAAAGCAATTGAACATGTTACAGAGTATTTCTGTGCCAATGCACTCCGCCAGGGTTCGTACAAGTTTCGGGAAATTTTTTTCGATTACAGGTCCAACTGACGTTTCAGGGGTTTCTATACGTATCACTACTTTATATGGGCACTTCCCCAGGAAAACCCCGCCCACCCGTCAATCAGCGGGAGACGCTAGAGCTTGCAAACATCTTATCACGCCACTCAGCTTTGTTTAATTTCAAAACTCAACAATGGCACGAAAGATGAAGTGTGTTTTTGGATGTAAGGAGAAGAAATCCAGCCTTATGAAAACAATGGATATAGTTTATTATCCGGGGTAGCAGCGGAGTTTTGCGTGTGTGTTTGATGCGGTGGATTTTCCCAACCGGGTCATGACGAGTTGCACGCGGTAAGTAAGACTTCTGTCTTATGTTGGAAATAGTCGTGTGCATATTATAAAAATGACACGAACATGTAGTGAATCATAAGTTAAAACAGTGTTGTATAGTGTTGCATGACTCGTACTCGCTCCTCCCGCGGTATAACTCCACCTTCTTCATTTTTTCGTACGTTATCGGAAAGATTTGGTAAAGCTAATCTTTCTTTTATAAATCTGATTAAACCAAAGACTCTTCGGAGATATAATGGATGTCATACTACTCTATAGGTACTCCAGACTAACATCAGAAATGCAGAAACAGCGTGTGTTACGTGAGCTTTAATAAGTTTTGTTTAATTCAAATGTTATGTTTTACAGTGTTTTATGTCATAAATTTTCTTTGGCAGGCCATGAAGGGCACAAGTGGGGTCACCATACATAAGGGGGGCCGCACACCGAAAAAGTTTGAGAACCACTGGCCTAATGTAAACATCATATAAAGGTAATGAGCAGCACAAACGTCAATCACTTGATCTCCTGTTTTATTTTAGATAGAGATGAGCGTCTCTGTCATATTAATTAAATGTCTTTGTTATCAATTCCAATACTTTAAAGTTACTCTTGTGGACACAGAGCACTGGCTTACTCCGGTGACAGCAAAACGTCCTAAATCAAAAATGCAAACCAAAACAGGATATTACTGGAAATAAATATGATCATGGATTTCTTTTCTAGCTCGTTTGCTTTGGTGACAAACTGCTTTAAAATTTTCTGTGGACCAGCGCTGCGCTGCAGAAAGCCCTTAAGGCCGGGGTATACTTTTTTCCGTGTCCGCGTGCGTCCGCGCAGCTTTCCGAGTATAGTCCCCGCGGCTACACGCGGATGGCCGCGTTCGACACTATACGCAATACAAATGATTTCTTATTCAAATTATTAGTCTAACAGGCTGTCAGGGCAGCACTGATTTGGCGACATTTACAGTACATTAAAACATTAGGATAGGTGAAGAAAAGTAACTCATCCACCATTGCAAACACAGTTTAGAACAAACAACAAGACAACAAAGAACAGGAATCAAACAAACATGCTCCACAGCTTTCTGTTCTTGGAAGAAGTAAAAGTTAAAGAAGAAAAACGATAGTGTGTGTGCAAATGCTGTCTATTTCCTTTGTATAATTGTTTATAGTGGAGTGTCCTCTCTAAATATTTTCACGCGCATGCGCTGTCGTACTGTCCGCGCGGTCTCAAATTTTGGGCCGCGGACCCTCCTGATGACGAAAATGACGTCATGCAGACGGCGCGCATACGCGGACGTCCCTAGTATACTTTCGGCTTTATATGGAGCTAGTTGGGGCGTGTTTTATGCAAATGACCAACCTCGTGCACGCGGCCGCTCATGTAGGACAAGCTCATGTGTATAAATATGAATTATTAGTTATTGAGACCCATTGTCCCCTTATAAAAATTGAACACAGTTTGTGAATTTCCTAAGATATACAAACTTTAAAAGTTTCTCTTTATTCATCAACTAACCTTTTTCTGAATGTGGACGACAGGCCACATGCCTCCAGCTACGTCTTCCAGGTAAGGTGTGAGACGTTGACCGCAGTAAGTGAAATACACCCTCCCCTTAGGCGGCTGTCCAGGAGGGGGCGGCGTTCCTTCCAAACGTTCCCAACCTATACCTGCAACATCACCTGTGCAAAAAAACAGAAGACTGAATTAAAGGATGTTTATACAAAAGAAATGGTGTTTGAACGTCAACACAGAATCCTGAAATTCGAATGCATATGAATGTCTGATCTTACCAGGAAGTAAAGCTACATCCAGCCTTACACTCTTCCACTGTAGCAAACTGGAACCATTATAGTGTACAGCTCTACCATTACTGAAAGAGTAAGAGAGATATGAAGAATATGATTAAAGAATTGAGTTAGGACAGGAGAGAAAAAGACAACACAGTGAAAGAATTAAAGGATGAATGTAGTTGAGTACTTGTGGAAGAGACAGGTGCCCACAGGATTGGTCCAAGCCCCGTCTCTCTTCTCTGCCTCTGGGGAGAATCCAAATGAAACTATAGGACCGCTATCATCCTCAGAATCTCCGTAAGAAATTATCTCAATCTCCCAGTAAAACGAAGGAGCCTGAAAACCATACACAGACGGAACATACAGGTTTCAGACATGATTTTTTGCTACATTATTGCTACAAAATAATGGTTAAATGAAAAGTCTATGTCTCATCTTAATAATCATGAATCAAGTCTTATTTCTAGTCACCTGAACTGGCACAGGTGAGGTGGCGTAGATGAACGTTCCTCTGGGAAGTCCTCCACCTGCGCTCGGATCGGCCAGGAAGGTAACAGAGGTCAAGTGTGATGAGAACATACAGGCACGTACTGGCGGGAAGACACGTGATGGACACCATGTGATCTCCTTCGGCTGGAGAGAGAGAGAGAGACACGGGGCGAGAGTATTAGTTACAATATAACCGGTCTGTTTATGTTAGTTTTTTCTTAACACCCTTCCACCATCTATGGGTGTGTTTATGGCAAAAACTGGTTAATATAGAGTAAACGCAAATCATGTTGGGAAAGGACAATTTGGCATCTACAGTTGTGTCTTTGGATTGTAGGAGAAACCAGAATACTGGAATGTGCCCAAAAGATATTAAAAGGAATGTAATATTTTTTGTTTGATGTTTTTGCTTGTTGGCTGCTGTGCTCCGATGTTTAACCGACCTGACGTTGATCCGTCTGTAGGGGAGGTGGTGGAGGACGAGCGCAGTCTCGATACAGCATTCGAACCCTCTCACATTGAGCCTCGACCACGCACAGGCGCTCTCCTACACGCAAACAAACCATTACATGTGTAGTAGAGGTCGACCAATAGTGGATTGTACCGATACCGATAACTAGGTTGGTCCGTACTTGCCGATAACCGATTAATCGACCGATACTGGATAAAAACAACCATAACACTCAAAGTAAAACAGTAACAAAATTTATAACAAAAGTACTGAACCATGTTAATGCAATAAATGTATAAATAAAAATATATGAATTATATAACTAAACGAAAAAACGATTAATCTGCAAAAACGATTAATCTGCAAAAACGATTAATCTGCAAAAACAATTAATCTGCCAAAACAATTATTTTGTCTACCTCTAATGTGTAGCTGATGGATGACATGTCTCAATGATGTGTTATACAGGTGAGTGATTACCTGGGCTGCACTCTTGAGCTATCAGATTGAGAACTTCCACAGCTGCAGGGCATTGTTGAATAAACTCCTCACAGAATGAGCTGTCCTCCAGTAACTGTGCCATCACCAGACACGCCCTGAATATAAGTCAATACACAACCACAGCATCACTATTATGTGACACATAAAGTGACATTATATCTGTAAACCCCTGAGAAAACATTACCAAGACCCTTTTCAAAAACGACAGACACGTGAGTATTACAAAAATAGTTTATCAGCGTTGAGCTCCTCCTTTCACTGATCATGTGATTAAGTTTCCGACTTCATATTTAAGGTTGTGTAAAATGAAGTAAGAGTCCTGCTATAAAAAGCACTGAATCTGACCTTGTTCTGATCTCGGCCAGAAGACGAACCACAGCCATGACTGGACTAGACCCGTCTCCAGACGCAGGTAGGGACGTGTGGATGGACAGACTGCCCTCCTGTGGCAGCAGCATGGACTGAACCGCCTGAACCACCTTCTCTGTGATGGACAGCTTGTGTAGCGGCAGAGCCTTCAAACAATGGAGGTAGCGTTTCATTTTTAAACAGGTCAAACAGTGAAAAACATTCTCAAAATCTCAATCTCATAGATATGTATAAATCAAATAACATAATTACATGTTAACTCTTTCCCCGACATTGACGAATTAACTTGTCAATCAAGAGAAAACGCTTCCTTGCCAATAACAAGTTTTTCTGGCTATGTTTGAAACAGAGGATCTGTTCTTTTATTGTATTGTATGTATATTTAAAGAACTGGCGGGGAAAGATTTAATTTAAGCACTGGAGATGTGCTTACCTCCGAGCGGGGAGTACAAAGTCGAGAGATCGGTACAGTCAGCACATCAGATGCTTGGCTTGAGCGCCGATACTCGCAGGATGGAAACTTGACTGTGGCGATGCCTTCCTGTTCATTGATGGATATGACCACACCAACACTGTCCAACACACCTGTACCAACCACCTGCCACACAGACCAGAGATGTACACGACACAATGACAACATAAAGAAATTAGGGCTGCATAACGATTAATCGCGATTAATCGTTTGCAGAATAAAAGTTTTTGTTTACATCATATATGTGTGTGTACTGTGTATAATAATTATGTATAAATAAATATACACACATGCATGTATAATTTTAAGAAAAAAATATTTATAGATTAAATATTTATATATAATATAAATTATATATAAACATAAAAATTTATATACACATGTAAATACGCCTTAAATACTTACATGCAAGTGTATTTATGTATTTATTTATGCATAATTATTATACACAGTACACATGCATATATGATGTAAACAAAAACTTTTATTCTGCAAACAATTAATCGCGATTAATCGTTATGCAGCCCTAAAAGAAATGCATAATAACTGTGAAACACAAAGCAATAATGAATGAGATCATAATGTTACTTGGACTTCTGAACCGATCTTTATGGTTTCCTTGAATCCACCCAACGCACAGAGAGCCGCCACAGCCTGTCGTCCAATCGCCTGCAGCTTAGCCAACTTTCTGCCACTGCTGTTGCCATTCTCCAGAATACTCTCTGCATACTTTCCCAACTGAGGAATAAACATCAGTGCCCTGGACAATACCTGAGAGAAAGAGAGAGAGATGGTATGGAGTGAACACAAAGACTTTACAGATCTTTATAAACTCTAATCCAGTGTTCCCCAACTAGGGGCCTGCACGGAGTCTGTGAGTTGCCCGCCAAAGCACTTTCCTATTAATAGCCTCAATTTTGATATTTGATCTATTACAACACACTATATATCGTTGTAAAAGTGTAAGAATGTAGTTTTCATATTTTAAAACATTTAGCAGTAAAATGAATGCAGTGACAGTCATTTATTAATTTGTGACAAGAGTATGCAGCAAACCATTGACACCTAGTGGCCATTGTTGGTAAAACCACTAAAAGTGTGACACAAACCTAATTTTTTTGTGATAATTTAATGTATAAAATATATACTTTATTGCAATATTTTATTTATTACAATAAATGTGCTATAAAAAATTATTTAATATTTGAAGAGTTTGGTTTCAAAACAGGTTGACTCAGTTTTTTTTTTTTTCAAAAATCTTTTTGCATTTTATTAAAAAAATAGTCCTCCAGATGTACTACACTAAAACTGGTTTAATTTAGTTTCAACATTGTTTCAAATATTGACATTATTATTACTCACTTTCTCTGCAGTGCTGGTCCATATCTGAGCCGTGTTGGACTCGGGTGCCGTCAGGAGACTGTGTAGAAGAGCAATGACCTCAGCTGCCATGCTGTTAGCCACGTGACCACTGATGAAGGGCCGTACTGGATCTGATCTGTGTACATGCGTGAGAAAGATCAATTAGAAACATTTTATTCTGAACAGATGTGAGATCCTGGATGCTCTTATCCTAAACTCAATGCGTGTCTTACCGAGCCAGTTCAGCGTTTCTTTCTCTGCACACTGTAGACTGGGCTGTTTTCTTCTTGTCTCCTGTGGTGGATCCTCCAGTGTTCTCCTGACTGTTGCTCTCCACCGGAGGTCCCACACTCACTATAAGTCCAGACTGAGACCACTTATTAGCTTTACGTAGAGCAGAAGAGGCTTCCTCTGTGATGACCTCACAGCAGCCGCTCTGAAACCATTAACAGCGGGACACCAGAGTCTGACTTAGGATATTTTACATGACAATCACGGTTTAGGACAGTGTATACATGGACGTGTAAAGGATGGCACACAGTAAAATATATTTTCCCCTCTTTCTCATAATATGACCCCTTTAAGTCTCTGTGGTTTATGGTGTTTTGCGTGTTGTGAGTTCAGTACAATGGTTAGGTGAATAAAAACATGAATGAATAATTCTACACAATACTCTGAACAGACAGCTAAGAGCTACAGGTCTGCGCTGACCTTTGTCATGTCTCGATCCATCTTCACCACCTTCTCCATGTTTGCCCCAGTGCCCAGACGGAATGGCCGTCCCTCCGAACTGCTGCGAGGTGTCACGCAAACATTGAGGTTACAATCAGACCTTTTTCAAAAAACTGAATCTGTGCAGAAGCTGTGAATCTGTGTTCTTACCTCAGTAAGGGTTGAAGCACCTCATGGGATGACTGGTCTTCTCTCTTATGGATGAAAATGGAAAGTTTGCCATCCACCGCCTCGCCCTCTTCACCCGCATCTCTGTCCGTCTTGGCGCTGCTTTTGGGGCAGGAACGGGTAAGACTGGTGTCTGGCTCAGAGGCACTGGGGGACAACAGTGTCTGACAGCCTAAATGTGGACACAAAATCAGTATCTTGTTAGCATTGTGATGTGATTTTTTACGAGTCAAGGTCAATAACTCAGTTTAATGCACCCAAAAGAGACCCTTAAGTGATCTTAAAGAACCACTTTTGCTTTTACCAGGCACCACGTAGTCTGCCAGTTTGGCCAGCAGCAGAGAGGCGATGCGGAAAGCTGGATCGCTGGCATCTTGCTGTTCGGCATCCAGGGCGTTTGTGGAGTAGCTCCAGGAGGGAAGTGCAACATTCCCACAATCCTCCACACTCATGAGCGGTAGGGCGGCGCGACACAGCTGCAGGATTATCAGAACCAGCTTGGGCGACGGCCGCTGATCCAGGAGCAGTGAGAGAAGCTTGGACACGCAGGCAGGTTGACTCAGAATAGTCTTGCCGATGTGACTCCTTGGAAGAAGAAGCTATTAAAGCGATGAAGTTAATGAAATATATTTAGATGTTCAATGGGTAAGAGCAGCATTACCTGGACAGATCATTGAGTAAACTAAGGACATCCTGCAGGGCGTCATTCCCCGCCGCCTGGTTCCCACAGCAGTCCGTCGCTCGAGCCAGGTGATTTGTTAGTAAGCTAGACACCTGACGTGCCAGTCCAGAATGTACTGCGTCTGTTGAGCCTCCTATTTAACAGCACCATTTATTGCAGTAAGCATAAACAAACATTTGAAATTGACAAGCTTGTCAAGTATGCAATTTTCCTCACCTTCCACTTTCTCCCACTCAATGCAGCGGTTGGCGAGCACCTGAAATGCGGCCCAAGCCATAGCAGCTACTTTTTGTTTTTTGGTTTGTTTTTCATTGGAGCTGCAGTCTCTTTGACTGCTCAGACTACACAATCTGTCCATCAGCTGAACCAAACCGCTGCGGACGAGACACTGCTCCTCACTCCTGCAGATAAAACCACACTCTCATTTAAACACTCCGCTCATCATCTGAGGTATCATTATCCGTTCTTCTTCAGACAATTGTTAAGTATATCTTTCATTTGTTTTATTGTCAAAAATTACAGCGTTATGTGGTCTGACAAGTAGGGCTCTAATTAACGACTATTTTCAAAATCGTTTAATCGGTCAAATGTTTTTTGATTAATCGAATAATCGGATAAAAACTTAAATATTTACTACATAATTGAATTTTCCCTTATTAAAGCTAAATAAGGCAATAAATTAGGATTTTCACGTGTACACAAGTGTACTTTTAAAAGTGCAAAAGCAACACACTACTAGAAAGTTTTATTAAGATAATCTTTTAATATTTTAAACCTTAAAGAGGCACCTATATTATTGCTAAAAACAGTGTTATTTTGCGTATTCGGTATTATACAATGTGTTTGTGTGGTTTATGGTTCAAAAAACAGATTATTTTCAGCATACCGTACATTTTTGTAGCTCCAGAAATCCCTTACTTCCTGAAACGCACTGATTTTTTCCAAACTCACCAATCTGAAAAGCCCTGATTGGCCAGCTAATCTGTAAGTTGTGATTGGCCTGAATATCTCTGACGTCAGCAGGAAATGTGACGCTCCTTACCAATGTTTGAAAGATTCGCTCATAATGCAATGGAACAGGAGAGAATTTACAGGCTGTGAGTCCGAAGCGAAAGGGATTATTATAATGTCGGTCTTGTAAACATAATCATCCCAGGAAGTAAACTGTTGCCTACAATCTGTGTGTTTGTTGTAGTCCAAGAAAAGAGATTGTTGTTGGGTTTTCATAAAATAGTAATGAACCCCAAACTAAGCATCTGTTTTATAGTCCGTTTTGACTCTGTTTTGTTTTAAAGTCTGTTTTGATTGTAATAAAAAACTGGATTTCTCCCTTACTATAAAACAGATGCTTAGTTTGGGGTTCATTACTATTTTATGAAAACCCAACAACAATTAAACAAATACAAACTCACTTATATTAGAGGACAAAATGAAACCTTTATTAACCAGTGTTTGTTTGCACTTTTGCTTCGGCCATTGTCCTGTCAGGGTTGCCAGATCCGCGTAACAAAACCAGCCCAATGGCCATTCAAAATTAATCCAAAAGCATCCCAATGATTTCACAGCCAAAATACTAACAGCTAACGAACCAAATCCTTTAATTTCTAACCTGCAGAAACAGTTTAAAAGTAGCCCAATTCAAAACTCTAACGAAAGGACACAAACCTGGCAACATTGTTTTGCCTCATGTGGTAAGAAAAAGAAGCGCCTGATAAAGGATCAACTCACGTTGTATATAGAAACACCTGACTTTAATTATAAGAGCACAGCTTGGGTTGTATGAAGCGGACACGTGTCTGTGCTGTCTGACGGTGATGTCACAGATCAACTAATTAATAATAAAATTTGTTGACAGCAAATTTCATAATCTTTTATTATTGAAGGGATAAGATTCATTATAAAACGGGCAGTTCTGATTCTTCATTCTGATTGGTTGAAACACGTTCTAAGCCATGATAAAATACCCCGGTAAACCCACGGTTCAGACCGCATTACATAAGTATCACTGCGCCACTGTTGCTGCGTACTGATTTATGAAAATAAACATCACAGTCTAAAATCATATTTTTTAATTTGTCTACAATTGCACAATTATGGCCATATCCAGATAAATGTCAATAAATATTGTTGAGTCATCTCATCAATAAAGAGAAAACGTTCCCTGAGGAGTTTCTACCTCAAATTCATATTTCCGCTATCCACTGGGTGGCGATCTTACCCAACTTAAACACTGACGCATTCACTCAACACTAAAAACTCAGACAAGGCTCCGAATCTGATCTCTTACAAAAGTTCTTCACAAAAATAGGATTATCTCCGCTTTAAGCTAAAAATCTAAGAGGTGATAAGAGAACAAATGAAGGTAGGATGAAACAGGTTTTTTTTAAAAGCTTTCCTTTGATATATTTTATGTTTAATTAAAGAATTAAATTTTTCTGTAAGGCATTAAACAGCGAAACTAAAATGCTGAAGGGGAAAGAGTTAAGGATGCTTCCAAGCATATTTGATCATCACTTCAACAGTTGCACGATATAAATGTTAATGTATAAATTAGATGAATGGTGATTTATAAAATAAACACCACAGTCTTAAATCATATTTTCATTGTGTCTTTGCTGCGTCTGTGTTGGTTGTAAACTGCGCTCTGTTTCAGTCACACTTGATTCTGAGGAACTACTTTGTTTGGTGGAAGAGTAATGTTTGTACTAATATAATTACAACTTATTTGTGTTTTATTTTACTGAAATGCTGCTATGAATATAAAGTAACCGTTTTATAAAAGCAATAAGCCCCACAAAGCAGTGGGGTTACAGTGCATTTTATAACAGCTAAGGGGGTTATAACAACGCCCCTTAGCTATTATAAAATTCACTGGTAACCCACTGCTTCTTGGGGCTTATTGCTTAAATAAATACTCCACTCATCAGCTAAGGTAGCAATTTTAGTTCTTCATCAGACAATTGTCGTTAAAATATGTCTGAATTTAAATAACAATACTATTTAAATGCATTTTTGTTTAGTATTCTTTAATTTGTTTTATTGTCAAAAAATTACAGCGTTATGTGGTCTGACAAGTAGGGCTCAAACTAACAATAATTTTTCATAATCGATTAATCGGGCGATTGTTTTTCGATTAATCGACTAATTACTGACGGTGGTGCAGGAGCATGTGATGATAATCAAATTAGTTGACAGCGAATTTCTTAATCAATTATTCTTGAAGAGATCCCTTTAATAATACCCTCTGATTTACAGTTTACCATAAACAGAAATGTTTGTTTTAAAACCTTCAACAACTTTAAAGTCTTGCACATCTGCACACTTATTTATTTTCTTAATTGTTACTGATGCAAATGCTGTATGCACATTTTGTAATTTTGTGTAGTCTGTGAAATTCCCATTCAGAGCATTTTATTGGACAATAATTTATGACTTTTACAAAAGAAAAAATAATTATGTATACATTTTCTTCAAATGTATAGGATCAACTTTAAGGAAACATAAGCATATAGCTAACAAACCTGATGTAAAAGCCACTAAACATCTATTTTGATTTCATGGTGTGAGATCTGAAGTAAAGCACTTGCCTCGTATATGGGATGGTGCATAGCAAGCCGATGCTGTTGGCACAGGCGATGGGATAGCGGGCACAGAGAGACACAACTGATGTCATGGTTTCTCCAAAAGCCTCTTGAACTTGCTCCATCATACCCCCGCAGGTCAGTTCCTCGATTCTACACACAAACATTTAAACTTTGTGTATTTATGCATCTTTAGTGTAACTACAGTAATGAGGTTGTGTAATGCTCTGATTTTAATGTACCTGGGCCCGCCCTGCAGCACCATAGTAACAGGGCCAACCAGGTGTGTGACTCCTCCCACACGGACGGCAGCAGTGAGGAGCTCTCTCATGTGAACCAGAGCCTGTTTGCGTGTGCGACCCCTGCGCCAGCGCGTCTGAGCGGCCGACAGGAAGCTGCTGCTGGACACCTGCGATCAGTGATGCTCAAAATTAACACACGTACACAGTACAGAAAGATCAGTCGGTACTTCAGATAAATATGACACGACAGAATTGCATGCAGGGATCTCACGGCCTGATCTGGAGAGGTCCCGATGAAAGCGAAGAGTTGACCCAGCAGAACGCTGTATGTGGTCTTGTCTTTGCCGTCTTCAATGGCCAGACTCTGGAGAAGTGTGAAGGAACTGCTCCTGTGGCTGGAGGGATGAAGTCGCCTCCTTACAAAAAGAAAAAAACAACAGAACCATTTTACAAAGCTGCATGTACAAGTGATAACGTATCTGATGTGCTGTCACATGATTATTTTATATCAGCTTAACAACTGAATTATCCTATCAAAATGTAGACTTTTAAACTATTGTTACTTGATTACACTGCATGTTCACCTCTGAGTCCCGTGTGTGAACTCCACGTCACTGTTGGCGATCATCTCCAGATCTGAGGGTGCAGACATGCTGCGCAGGAACACAGGCTGCTTAGCCACAGGAAGTATTGATTTAGCGTCTGATACAGATTTGGAGGCTGTAAGGGAGAGAGCACACAACATTAATGACAGGTATAGTCTGTGCAGTTGTGCGCGGGTGTAAACGTGCAGGTGAGTCACCTGGAGCACATGTTGGTGTGGAAGACAGACTTTTGCACTGTGGTGCTATGGTCACATGTAACAGCAGCTCCGATCGGTTGTTCAAGCTTTTTATAAGCGCTTTAGTTTTAGCCAGCGGAACGGATGTTTTCTGTTGTGTGGTGTTTGCCTCGTGGAAGAACTTCTCTCTGTACAAATGAAACATCACTTCAGGTTTCCGTTCAACACAGCTTTACACAATTACACTCACCTAAAGGATTATTAGGAACACCATATTAATACTGTGTTTGACCCCCTTTCGCCTTCAGAACTGCCTTAATTCTACATGGCATTGATTCACCAAGGTGCTAAAAGCATTTTTTAGACATGTTGGCCCATATTGATAGGATAGCATCTTGCAGTTGATGGAGATTTGTGGGATGCACATCCAGGGCACGAAGCTCCTGTTCCACCACATCCCAAAAATGCTCCATTGAGTTGAGATCTGGTGACTGTGGGGGCCATTTTAGTACAGTGAACTCATTGTCATGTTCAAGAAACCAATTTGAAATGATTTGAGCTTTGTGACCTGGTGCATTATCCTGCTGGAAGTAGCCATCAGAGGATGGGTACATGGTGGTCATAAAGGGATGGACATGGTCAGAAACAATGCTCAGGTAGGCCGTGGCATTTAAACGATGCCCAATTGGCACTAAGGAGCGTTAAGTGTGCCAAGAAAACATCCCCCACACCATAACACCACCACCACCACCCTGCACAGTGGTAACAAGGCATGATGGATCCATGTTCTCATTCTGTTTATGCCAAATTCTGACTGAATGTCTCAACAGAAATCGAGACTCATCAGACCAGGCAACATTTTTCCAGTCTTCAACTGTCCAATTTTGGTAGGCTCGTGCAAATTGTAGCCACTTTTTCCTATTTGTAGTGGAGATGAGTGGTACCCGGTGGGGTCTTCTGCTGTTGTAGCCCATCCGCCTCAAGGTTGTGCGTGTTGTGGATTCACAAATGCTTTAATGCATACCTAGATTGTAACGAGTGGTTATTTCAGTCAAAGTTGTTCTTCTATCAGCTTGAATCATTCGGCCCATTCTTCTCTGACCTCTAGCATCAACAAGGCATTTTCACCCACAGGACTGCCACATACTGGATGTTTTTCCCTTTTCACACCATTCTTTGTAAACCCTAGAAATTGTTGTGCGTGAAAATCCCAGTAATTGAGCAGATTGTGAAATACTCAGACCGGCCCATCTGGCACTAACAACCATGCCACGCTCAAAATTGCTTAAATCACCTTTCTTTCCCATTCTGACATTCAGTTTGGAGTTCAGGAGATTGCCTTGACCAGGACCACACCCCTAAATGCATTGAAGCAACTGCCATGTGATTGGTTGATTAGATAATTGCATTAATGAGAATTTTAACAGGTGTTCCTAATAATCCTTTAGGTGAGTGTAGTTTACAGATTCACGACAAACCTCAAAGCCGTCACGCCGTTCTCCGGGTCCGTGCAGTCCAGCGGCACCTCCTTCAGAGAACACAGAAGCTCCAGCTCCTTTATTTTATTCTGTAGGAAATAAAACACGCAAAATCAATTATTTACACAAGAATCAATCTACGGGTCTTTTAAAACCAGATCCAGAGCATGACATTACCAACAATCACATCAAAAGCTTTTATTAGATATTGATCAGTTCTTGCCTCATAGAAGTGGTAGTCATGAAAGAAAGGCGCGTTGTTCTCAAGTTTCCCTTGATGAGCTTCATCCACCTCATTCTGCCACTTCTGCTCCAGCTCAGCAACAGTCTGATACACACATAAAATACAGACGTCTGTTATGAACATTAACCCATTACTACACACACACACACACACACACACACACACACACACACACACACACACACACACACACACACACACACACACACACGATTTATACCTGTAACTGTCTCTCCATGGCATTGATCTTCTTGAAGGTCTCGGCCATGATCTTGCATAGCAGGTTGTGCTCCTCTCTGTGCATTTCTCTGTACTGGAAGTTCATCAGCGACTGGAGGGCATCTACCAGACCCAAATGCTTGATGACACACGACACGATGACTTCCTCCATAACATCAGGACGGATCACTTCCCTGACGGCAACAGACACACAACTTTACACCCATACACAAAACCTTTGTTGGTTTATCATTAAAGGCTCTCTAAGCGAATATGTTCGACGTCACTTGTTGTTGATATTTGAACTGTTTTCAAACAAACGGAGCGTAGCTAACCCCTCCCCTCCCTTCCGTGCTTTCGTGAACGCGACCAACCCCCACCCCCAAATCCTTCTTGGCGTTTATTGGCTGTAAAGCGTTGTTTTGTTTCGTGGTGCAGGTTTGGCCACTGTGTGTATATTGAAGTTTGTAGAGCCTGGGCTGTCTACAGAGATCGCGTTTTTTTACAGTTTGATCAGCGGTCAGGTAGCAAGCAGATAGTGAGGAGATGTTTGCTGTATGTAATAAAAAATGTTTTATGGTCTAAAACGCGTCAATTCGCTTAGAGAACCTTTAATGTGTAAAATCTGTCTTGTGCTTACTTGATGCTGGGGCGGAACTGAGGACGGGCCCTGCCGGACAGCTCCCTGAGACGGCCAATAATGCCCGGCGGCAAGTGTATGCGGGGTAGTTCACAGCTGGTCCCTGGCGCGAGGCCGGGCGGAGGTACGAGGATGTCTGACGGATAGGTGAACTCTCTCTCCTCGTCGATGGTTAAGGGGAGTGGAGATGGGGAGGGCGTGAGGGCAGGAGATATGGCACCATTAGCTTCAACCTGCCACTGACACCTGAGGGATCAAAGAGCAAAATCAGATTTTACAAATTTTACTGAGACTAATATGTAGTCCGAAACTATAATGATAGATAACATTTTAAAATCAAGAAAGAAAATATACAAACTTGGTTAAGGTGGCTAAACAAATATTAAAAGAGATGAACCACTAGGTTAACTACTGCCATACTGGCTTATAGTTCTTCAGATCTAGATTGGACCACAAATAACCAGTGAAGAAACCATTTCAGAGAGACAGATTTCACACAGCAGCACTAGAGAAAGTGAATTGAGGATATGACGGAAATGACCTCTGCAGAAGTTTCGAGCACAGTAGATCATGACAGGCCTCCTCCTCTCGTGTGATCTCAGGACCGTTGTAGAGGATACGCAACATTGCACAGGCCAGCACTGATAAACCCAGAGCGAGGTCAGCCAGGAACGGAAGACCGCCAGAAACATCTTCTGAAGACTCCTACAACACATTTACAGTACAGCCATTACAATAGACGACATATTCAGTGGAGAAAAGTCAAATAATATACCAGTAAACTTAAAATTTTTTAAAAATCACACTTTTCACAAGCTGTACATGCATCGGAGTTCATCATGACTGCTTTTACGCATACAATCTTTACTGGTAAATTACACTTAAGAGATCATCAATCAGTCCTGCCAATTTACCAGTAAGAGAAGTAGTAGGATTACCAGTAAATGTGTGAACAGAGAAAAGGATTAAGGGTATGAACATGGACGACGTCGGCTTAAGGCTAATCATAACATTTTAACACAGATGGTGCAATTACCTCCCGCACAGTTTACAGAAGTTTCTCTCTACACGCAAAAGTCAAACCATAGACTTTAAAAAATATGGACGTAATGTCCGTGACGTCACCCATAAGTTTGTGAAGAGCTTTTTTGAAGCCAATAGTTGCCATCATGGCAACGCGTCACCCCGCATCACTTGCAGATAACTGAAAATGGGTAAAGAGGTGGGAGATGGGTGGACCTAAGCCCGCCTAGCTCAACGGTAGTGACAGCAGTGGCAGTTCACCCTGAAGTAGCCACAGCCTTAATTATGCAGAACTTTAAAGGCGGGCTGCATGATTTTTAAGAAACGCTTTGTAAAAGGGAGTCAGGCCGAGTACCAACACACACTTGTAGCCAATCAGCAGTAAGAGGCGTGTCTACTAACTAACATTGTTGCCTGGGTTGCGTATGTGTGGGGCGGGTCTATCAAAAGAAGGTCCAGATTCTATTGGGGCAGGGGTGTGTTTGTTTAGGTGATTTCAAATGTCAACATTGGCTTTCAGAGATCATGCACCCTTAAACAGATAATTTACAAAATATTCACCCCCCCCCCCCCTCACAGTTGTCAGGAAGGGAAAATTTGCTATACAGACCAAAATCACTTTTTGTACCAGCTGTAAACATATTTTCTGCTGTAAAGTTGGCCATTTCAGGGTTTCCCGCAGAAAATGTGTTAGTTAAGGTGGTAGGGTTGTGCAGGTGGGTGGGCCGGGGGCATGGCAATCAAAGGGGTGGGGCGTACGCGTCATGATGAAAATATTTTATTTAAAACGCTCAAATAAAACTCAATTTTGAAGAAACTATGACAGAAAATGAACACATACTAGATTATTAATGAATTAAATTTTTTATCAACAGGCTAGTTATACTCTAGACATTGACGAACCATGTCTTTCTCTCATTTCGGCCATGTGGCGTGTGCCCGCTCGCAGTGTGAAGCACGTCCACGCTATTCTCCGAGATGCACTTCACGGACTTTTGTGCAGCTTATATATTTTTTTTTTTTGGACGACCTTGTTAGGGTGGTAGGGTATCCCAGCTTAGGTGGGCCGCCTGAACTGAAAAGTGCTGCGGGAAACCCTGCATTTTAACATGGGGGTCTATGGGAATTGACTCCTATTTGGAGCCTCTAGTGGCCAGTCGATGAATTGCAGTTTAAGTCACTTCTGTATTGACTTCATCAGAGAGATCGGAAGATACAGTGCTAAAAAACCTCTTCACCAGATTTGTTTAAAATAGATTACTACCGGGTATATATTTGCCAAATTGCCCAAGTCCTTTGCACACTCTCTGTAAAGCCTTGTTTAGACATTAGTGTCTAATGTTTTAGACGCAGGTTGTGACTCTCTCTCTTTGCAACTCTTGCATTGTTTGGTCAAGAGTAACTGTGCACAACTGTCAGCGTTTGCCACACAAGAAGAAACAACAAAAACACAGACTGTGGATATAAAGTCATGACCCACCACTGTTTACAACACAAAACCGACCTCGACCCAAGGCACTTAAAGGTGCAGTGTGTAATTTTTAGAAGGATCTCTTGACAGAAAAGCAAAATTATATACAAAGCTATATTATCAGTGGTGTATAAAGACCTTTCACAATTAACCTTGATGTGTTTATTACCTTAGAATGAGACGTTTTTATCTACATACATCGAGGGCCCATTACACGGAAGTCGCCATTTTGTGCTGCCATGTTTCTAGAGAAGCCCTTAAATGGACACACTTTTTTTTACTAAGTTGTCTTCGAAGACATGTTTGTCCGGTGGCGGCTACCGTAGCTTCTCTATGTGATTAAAAAATGAGGGGTAAGCAGTGGACTGAGCCGTTGGTTGCGATTCACCAGCACTTCACCACTAACATTTACACACTGCACCTTTAAGAGAAAACAACTTCTCTCTGACAGTTTACCGATATTTTGGTACTGATGTGTGAATGATATCTTACAGCACATTTTCGTATTTACTGGTAAAGTCATTTTATGGTAAAATTTATGGTAATTTGATGTGAAACCAACAGTAATACACGGAGGTTTGAAGAGACGTACCTGTGCTCGTACAGTACAGGAGAAACCCCACATAGCTTTATCTGGAGTATTGTGCTCACGGCCGCTTCTCATCTCGAAAGAGAACGTCACAGTATCTCCTTCAACCTGAAGCATCATCACACATCATATATTACAAAATTACACTAGCTTTTACTGATATACACATTAAGGCTGTCAAAAGATTAATCGCATACAAAATAAAAGTTTGTTGTGTGATCTAAAGCAATGTATATTTATTCAGATATTATAATTAAAATAATAGTGCATCACATTACCATTAACCTAAATGTTAATTATTTATTTTTTAATTACGATTATGTTTATTACATACATATTTTTAATTTCTTAAGTCAAGTCTATAATTATTTTTGTAACAAAGTCATTACATTATGAAACACTAACACAAACACAATGCTTAACAGATGGGCATGCATATATCTGTTGACTATAGTGCTGTTCCTCACCTTCACCAGATCTTTAGGCCAACCAGTTCCCAAAACACTGCGGCTTCCATAACCCATAGTGTTTCCTCCGTACTCGCTCACTTTACGACTGTTTGTGTTGGGTCCGGCGTAAATCACCAGCTGAATAAACAGAGTTAATTAATCAGCATAACATCTCATTGCATGATGTCAGCAGAAGTTTCAAGCATTTGACTTTTAATGTAATTTTGAAACCTTGTCATAGTCGTATTGAGAGGAGCAGCGTGGGTCGAAGCGCAGATACAGACAGCGAGCTCCAGGGATGTGCACCGTGTCTTTAAATTTGTAGTTATCTCTCACTGGATGAAGAGTTTCCACCGTTTTCCCAGCAGCCCATGGGGCAGGAATCTTGAGACCGGTAAGAAAGCCTGGCTCCTCCCTTTCATCCAGGATCTGGTAACTGAATTTAAAACACGACCTCATTTGATTTATGTTTTAATGTTTTCCAAGAAAAAAATTGTGAATAGACAAACTGTTTTGTCTGTAAATGATGCATAATATCTCATTTTCACTTTTATAGGACTGTACCTGTCATGTGACGGTGGTAGTTTGGAGCTCTGGTTAACGGGCGAATCATCCACAAACACTGGTGAATGTGTCTTCAACAGTAAAGCCGTCTGTGGGATTAAATTACCGCTTTTACACGAGTAACTATCATCATATATGCAAGTCAACCGTGCTGTTTATTACCAAGTACTTTTATATTTTTATAAATAAATTTAAAAATTAGTGACACCTGACTGGTGTAGAGAACCAGCTGAACTAGCTGAGGCATCAGCGCGTCGGCCAGCGTAAGCGTCTGAAGGTTTGGATGCATCAGTGAGGTCAACAGAACCGGCAGCAGGTGGCCCAACATCGTGGCCTTTGTCACCTGTTCAAGTCCTCTCAGTCTGAACATACAACCAGAAGATGTACTTGACGTAAGTAACATGTGAAGCCATAGCAAACATGTTTGAGTGATACTGATGCACACCTGGCCTCACGATCGGTGACTGTGCTGTTGATCAGAGCGTTTGTGACCTGCTGAAGTGTCTCCAGCACCTCATCGCATCCAACCAGAACTTTTGAAGCCAGAGAGAGGATACTCGTCTGCAGGTCCTGACAAAGCAAACACATTCAACGCACAATGTGATGCTGCTACAGCAGATCAGAGATGATTCTTTCAATTCTGAGTAAGGTTGCAAAATTCTGGGAATTTTTAAGGCTGGAAACTTTCCCATGGGAATTAACGGAAATATATGGGAATAAATCGGAAAACTGAAAAAAAAACACCCTTGCTGCATTTGAGGACTATTTCAAGATGTTTTGATTATAAATATTTTATCTATGGTATTATAGTTTAATTAGCAAATACCAAAATGTGTTTATACATTAGCTAGCTAGCCACTAAATCAGATATTTAAATGTAAGCTAGCACTATTTTATTCAAAATGCAGGAGGCTCGCTATCATGTACCTATAGCTCAAGTTGTGATGCTCTTTTACATTCTGCTAGCCAGATTTCTGTTATCATACACAATTACTGTACAACTCAATAGTTTGTACACCCGCATTTATTTATTTTAAAAAATCCAGGCTTGATGAGCGTTTTTATCAGGACCCTTAAAAAAATTTTTATTACCTTGCATGCATGTTTGCTTATGACCAAACAAAAATTTCCCTAAATTTTCAAATAATTCACATAAATTCCCATATCCAAAGTTTTCAATTTGAAATATTTCCACAATTCTCCAGATTAAGTTCCCATGGAAAGTTTCCGTCCCTTTGCAACCCTAGTTCTGAATGATGTCAAAACAGGTCCATTTATAAATAAAAATGACCAATATAAACATAGAAACGTTATAACTTGCTTTTGTGATACAGATTCTGTTCATCGATCTTTAAAATGTTCAAACGTGGTTTAAAGCAACAGTAAACTCCTAAATTATTTCAGGACTATTAGGCAATGTTTACACGACAACGATGTAGTGAAAAACTACGTTTTTCATTTGAGTATAAGAAAAAAATTAACGTGCACACGACAACACTGTCAAAAATATCCGCGCTTGCATGGATCCGAGATGACTAAATCCGTTGTATTATGTGTGCCAGGCCAGTAGATGGCGATGTTACCTTGTAAAGAAACACTAGACGCCTGCGCACATATGCATTATTGTACAGAGAGAGATATACAAACAATCAAGATGGCGAAAGCATCGAGCAGTTAAGTGTAGATGGACATTGAGGTTGGTTTATTACCACAAGTGACCCTGGGCTATATAGCGCCAAAATTTTGCAAACTTTGTTGAAGCATTAAGAAACATACTTGCGCATGCCTATAGACTGAATTAATACATTCGTTTGAAGTCACCGTTATCAAACATTCGGGTGATTCTCAGGAAATCCAGTGTCCATTCTCACAAAATCCGTGTCCAGCATCAGAATAAAAAAAAACTTGAAGCAATTTTTTTTTGCACATATAAGATTAAGGTCTAAACTTACTATAAACATTATTTTTAAAGGATTTAAAAAATATTTCCTATAAAATTATTGACATTTTTAGATCATTATAAAAAAATATCATTACCGCAACATGATATTACGCTGGTTTGTATGATGTCATTTGAAATCATGTGCAAAATAGTACGTGAACAGATGTTTGTAACTGTATGCTTCTTATTTTGATACTCTTACTTTGCATTTACTTTTTTATCAAAATGTTTTTTTATCAAAAAGTCAAATTTCGCGAGAATCACCCATTCGTGTTTACGTAGTTTACCAATAAAATGTTGTTATCAAAAACTTTGAAAACTGGATATCAAAAGTTAGCATTTTCAGGATCCCAAAACGCCATCGTCGCATAAACAAACAACTAAACCACATAAAAACTTTCCCATTTACAGTTGAAACCGTTGGCATGTAAACGGCCCCTTACAATGTATGATAAATGTGTAAAAATATGTTTTAAACAAAAACCTATGTAGCAATATAAAAAGTTGAGACAAACTTCTGTTGCTGGATGCCGGAGAGAGCAGACACATCACCAAAAGCTTAAGCGTAAAAGACACTCCAGTATCTGAGTAGACGGTAGGACAGGAGTTGTTTTAAAGGGCATGTTTACCTGTACCTTCATTGTTTCACCCTGTAAAGAACTGTCACTGTCATCACCATCATCAGGGTGGAGCAGGACGGTGTTACTGAGTAAATGATTCTGAACAGCCATTAAATAACGTAAGCTCGGAGAAGCCACCTGTTTAGTGAGGAACAGAAGTGATGTCAGTCACGACACAATAAATATCATCATCTTATTATTTGCTTCATGTATACTTGGACTAAACAGATTTAGATCTGGAGCTCAAACATGAAAAACACTTATTTAGGCATGGGCCGGTTTCAAGATAAAATTTTACCCAAGTAAAAAAGAAAAATTTCTTCTATAAATATATAAACAAAAAAATATATTAAATCAAATAACAGACCCTCTGCTTTCAAACAAACAAACCAGGACAAAAAACCTTCATTCTATCTTCATTTCACCTCTCTTTTTATAATCTCTTAAATATGGGTAGGTTTCTTCAAAAATACAAAACTTTGAGCAAAAAGCTGAAATAATTGCATTTTTGTTAGAGATCAGATTCAGAGCGATGATCAAAACATACACAGAGTTTAAAACGAATTAAATTTGTTTTTGCTTATAAATTGGGTTAGAGCCATCTAGTGGATAATAACGGAAATACAGATTATCATAAAAAGCGTCATTGTCAAGAAAATGTTTTATATATATATAATATGTTTTTATTGTGTTCAGTTGAAAAGTTGTTGTTTGCATACACAGACATGAAAATAAAACATTTTAGTGTTGCAATGATAATACCGCAATACCGTGAAACGTGGTATTTTTGCTTAAAGGATTAATTCATTTCTTTAAAAAAATCCAGATAATTTACTCACCACCATGTCATCCAAAATTTTGTCTTTCTTTGTTTAGTCAAGAAGAAATTATGTTTTTTTGCGGAAAACATTCCAGGATTTTTCTGATTTTAATGGACCCCAACACTTAACAGTTTTAATGCAGTTTAAAATTGCAATTTCAACGCAGCCTTAAAGGACTCTAAACAATCTCAAACGAGGCATAAGGATCTTATCTAGCAAAACAATTGTCATTTTTGGCAAGAAAAAATAAAAAAATATGCACTTTTAAACCACAACTTCTCGTCTTCCTCCGGTCCTGTGACACGCCAGCGCGACTTCATGTAATACGTCATTACATCAAGAGGTCACGGATGACATATGCGAAACTACACCCCAGTGTTTACAAGTGTGGAGAAAGAGGACCGTTCTGACGTTGTTGTATGTGGAATGATACTAATTATAAAACGGGCAGTTCTGGTTCTTCATTCTGATTGGTTGAAACGCGTTCTAAGCCGTGATAAAATACACCGGTAACCTCACGGTTCAGACCACATTACATAAGTATCACTGCGCCACTGTTACTGCATACTGGTTTATGAAAATTAACAACAGTGTCTTTAATCATATTTTTAATTTGTCTACAATTGCACAATTATTGACGATATCCAGATAAATGTCAATAAATATTGTTGAGTCATCTCGTCGATAAAGAGAAAACGTTGTCTGAGGAGTTTATAAGTCAAGTTCATACGTCCGCTATTATCCACTAGGTGGCGATCTTACCCAACTTAAACACTGACGCATTCACTCAACACTGAAAACACAGCGTGTAAGTTCTGATGGCTCAATCTGATCTCTTACATAAGATCTTCACAAAAATGAAATTATCTCCGCTTTTAGCTAAAAAATTTGAGAGGTGATAAGAGAACAAATGAAGGTAGGATGAAATGTTTTTTTGTTTGTTTTTGTTTCAAAGCGGATGGTCTGTTCTTTCATTTGATATTTTATGTTTATATAAAGAAGATAATTTCCTGCAAGGCATTAAACTAAAACTGGGTGGCAACTTAAAAAAAAAAACCCGCTGACGGGGAAAGAGTTAAGCATGCTTCCAAGCATATTTGATCATCACTTCAACGGTTGCACAATATAAATGTTAATGTATAAATTAGATGAATGTTTATTTATAAAATAAACACCACAGTCTTAAATCATATTTTCATTGTGTCTTTGCTGCGTCTGTGTTGGTTGGGAACTGCGCTCTGTTTCAGGCACACTTGATTCTGAGGAACTACTTTGTTTGGTGGAAGAGTAATATTTGTACTAATATAATTACAACTTATTTGTGTTTTATTATATTAAATTCCCTCTAACGTTATGCATATGAAGTAACCGTTTTATAAACGCAATAAACCCCCTCAAAGCAGTGGGGTTACAGTGCATTTTATAACAAATGTCGTGCCTAACAACGCCCCTTAGCTGTTATAAAATGCACTGGTAACCCACTGCTTCTTGGGGTTTATTGCTTTATTAATGTCTTTGTGTCAGTTTATTGTTTAAAATGGTCCACAAATGTGCATTTCATACATGTAACACGTGACCTTTCCATGGAATTACGCAATTACGTGAGGTTGCGCTGGCTCGTCCCGCAATTGTGGTTTAAAAGTGAATATTTTTTATTTTTCTTGCCAAAAATGACAATTGTTTGCTAGATAAGACCCTTATGCCTCGTTTGAGATTGTTTAGAGTCCTTTAAGGCTGCGTTGAAATAGCAATTTTTAAACTGCATTAAAACTGTTTAGTGTTGGGGGTCCATTAAAGTCCATTAAAATCAGAAAAATCCTGGAATGTTTTCCTCAAAAAACATAATTTCTTCTCGACTGAACAAAAAAAAAACAGTTTGAATGACATGATGGTGAATAAATTATCTGGAAGTTTTTTAAAGAAAATGGACTAATCCTTTAAGGTTATCATACTGCCAAAATCTCATACCGGCCCATGCCTACACTTATTTTTAGGGCAGTTATTCCTTTAAATGCTCTCATGTGGAAGTGACATACAGGCACCGTTGAGAGAAGCGTCTGGAGGTCTTCTTTAGAAACGGTCTGACATTTGGTGATGAGGAGACATGACTCGCGTACTACAGTCTTCAGTATACACTGCAACAGTTCATCTTTCAGCCTACAGAAGAGAACGAAAGAAAGCGTTTTTACATGACAAGCCATCAGAGACGAATGACACAGAGCACATGCTGCTTACAGTAGATGTTTGTGCTGATGTAGGATACTAAAGCAAAGATTAATCAGATCCAGACACCTGAACTTATTACCTGTAGTGATCTTCATCTTCACTACCAAAGCGGTTCTTCTGTAGCTGGTTGGCGAGGTTGTTTAATATAACATCACGTAACTGAGACAAACCTGTGTTACGTTCACCTGTGAAGTGAATAATGGCTGGTTAGTACCGGCACAGACAATATAAACTTTAAAAACTTTCTGTTCTGTATGGGAGTATTTGAAAATCTGACCTTCAGTGAAAACTAATTTCAGCAAATTGTTCAGTTCTGTCTCGCTCTGGTACAAGGTACTCAAACCCGAGCTTATAAGAAACATGAGAAAACTCCAATTAGGTTTAAAGTTATTCAAGACAAGTGTTTAAAGAGCACATAACAAGCATGTTGTCACCTCATACACACTACATCCTTATGTTAGTGTGATCCACTACTTAAAGCCACTATGTAAGATCACAGCACCCTGTGTGGCTGAAAAGCGCAATTGTCTGTTATCCAGGGTTTCTGCAGGTTTCACATGTCAAATATAAGACTTTTTAAGACCATTATGAAAGAAATTTAAGACCTTTTAAGACAAGTCGAAACGAGACATGAGATTGGGTTCACGAGGATAAGACATGACAAGATTTTTACACTTTGCTGATACGAGGACGAAGTTGTAAGAAATCAGATGAAATATATAAATAGAATAAAGCCTTTAATTTAAATGAAATCACAATATTTGGAAATGTTGTAACCAATCTAAGGTTTTCACTAACAATTATTTTGGTAATTGATGATGATTAAGTAATCTGGTATTTTTCTGGTACTAAAAATAGACCTAAGTGGGTAAAATGACATGAGGTATTACCCATCAACGGTATTGCATATCAATTTGATTTGCTATCAATGACGTATCAGTCATTGGTTGGTAAAAAATCTCTCCAAAAGTGATCCCAACTATATCGTTCCCCGTAACTTAACTCTTTCCCCATCAGCGTTTTTTTTTTAAGTGCCAGCCAGCGCCAGCATTTTTCATGATTTTCAAAAAGTTTAATGCCTTCCAGAAAATGAGCTTCTTGAAATATATAAACATACAATATATCAAATGAAATAACAGACCCTCTTCTAAAAAAAAAAACCCGTTTCATTACTTCTCTTTTATCATCTGTCAAATATGGGTGGGTTTCCATTTTTGTAAAGGACTTTTGATAGAGATCAAATGCAGAGCGATCCTCAAAACTTACACGGACATACAGCTGTTTGCGATACTTACGGGTATTATAAGTTGCGGAAGAGCGTCACTTGATGGATAATGGCGGTATTGCGGAAAGTCTGAAATACTCGATACTGGCAGGGAAGCGTTTAAGTCGGGGTGCATGATTTTTTAAAAACACTTTGGAAAAGGGAGTCGGGCTAACTACCAAAACACACTTGTAGCCAACCAGCAGTAAGGGGCGTGTCTACTAACCAACATCGTTGCCTGGGTTGCATAAGTGTGAGGCGGGTCTATCAAAAGAAGGTCTAGATTCTATTAGGGTAGGGGCGTGTTTGTTTAGGTGATTTTTAAATGTCAACATTGGCTTTCAGAGATCATGTACCCCACCTTTAATCGTTACAGTTGTGATTTTTAAAACTAGTTATAGTTATCATACACAATCCTCACAATACCAGCAGTAAACCTGTGCGAGCTGATGCTCTTTTTCAACACTTAATTTAAATCTCATTTGAAAAGCAAAACTGACATCACTACAGCATCAGTACTAGAAACCCTGAGGTAGAAAACACTTCAGTTAAACTGAAATGACTCTAAATTTGCACTTTTGGTAATATCTCATCATTAACAAATAGATATTTGTAAAAAAGACATTTGTAAATAGTAAAATGTGAAATAAAAAGCCTAACCTGATAGCGAGACACACTTCTCTCTGGATTTCTGATTTGATCTGATCCAAAGGTGCCATCAGTAATTGCCAAAGCAAGAGTCCCGAACGTCTGATGCTCTCACGGTTCTGTTCACAGTTTGGATTGAAGAACTGAAACACCACCTGCACGAGTAAAATCACCAGGTGTTGACCAATATGATCATCAGGGTTCCCACACCTTAGTTAACTTCAAATTAAAGGACCTTTCAAAGACTTTCCAGGTCCAATACCCTCAAATTCAAGGACTAAATGTGGGGACACATTTCAAGGGACAGCCAGGTTACATCGCGTTACCTTTTAAGATACATTGTTATAGTTCCTTTCGAGGGAACTGGCGCTGCGTCACTGCAGTGACACTTTGGGGACGCCTCCAGGGGTAAGTGTGTCTGAATGTGTATATCAAATTCAACCAATGGTGAGGCTTAACGACAAAGACAGGGTGATGCGGGAGCCAGGAAGTATATAGCTATCTGAAATATTGCCAAAGACGGCGTTAAAGGGATGCAGGAAGTATGGCAAGGGAGACGCAGCGTCTCGTTCCCTTCTCAGAGAACAACAGTTACATACGTAACCCGAGACGTTTTCATGTGTCAAACACAACTATGCAAAAAAGCATTTTGGTATGAATCAACATTCACATGCAGAAGATATAAGCATTTAAAGCGAACAGTTTAGCACATGTGCATAAAAAGTCTAGAAATGTTATGATATTATCCTACACTACATAGGGAATAATGTAGATTTCCAGAAAACTTCTTCCATAAAATAGATTCAAGCACTTTCAATGACCTGTATCTATGTATGTATATTTTCAAAAACTTTTTCCCCCAGATTCTCAAACTTTCAAGGATTTTAAGGACCTGTGGGAACCCTGGATCATGTTCATGACCTAACACAGCTCATAAACACATGACAAAGACAAATAAAAACACTCAATTCATTTATCATCATAATTATGTGTAAAGCAATTCAGAAATGTGAGTCTTTCTTCTAAAACAACTTATTCAAAAAAATAGATTCAAGGTACATCTTATTAGTACATGTGTGCCCTGTGGTTCGAACGCGCCATGACCTTTGCACTGCTAATGCAACGTGTTAATAATTTTGAGCTATTAGATGCTTTCAGATGCTTTACCTGGAAGACGACCAGAATGCAGCGTATGATGCAGGTGTCTCCCTTTACCATGGCTCTTTCCATGATGTCGCAGATGGCGCTGAAGTGACACGCTTCCATGGGCTGTTTTCCTATAAAGGTGTTGAGGTGTAAAGCGCTGCTGGCCGCCAGCGCGTTCAGTTGATGAATGCACATCGCACCGACGTGATGGAGGAGCTGGTTTATCACTTCAGACGTGTCAATCATTTCCTCTGTCACACATGACGTTTTAAAAACAGGGTGATCAGGACCACACATGTAAAATTAGCTAGATATGATGATGATAAAATTAATACATTATCCCACTTATTGCATACATAACTAATTAAATAAACATGCAAATGCACAATACTATCAATGGTGTAGAGAAACATAAACACTCGCTCATATCAAACCTTTAGGCTGTCTGATGATGTGACTGACGCCGAGTCGCTGGCACACGTGATGGAAGGCCTGGTTACCAGGGTTACACCACTGGTCCATGTAGTCACCAGAGCAAGTCCAGATTAAATTGTTAAGAGCATCGTAACACGCTCCTAAAGCAACCGTGATATATAAGACAAATTATTAAACATCACAATAAATCATTCTAGATTAGTTTCAAGTGCAATACGGTCACGCTGGTGTCGGCTCTTCTTTAAGGTTCTTACCCAGTCCTGCCACCTGAGCCCCACGGCCCAAAGAACTTCCTGGAGCATCGATCAGGTCTGCACGGTTGCTGAACTGACCATCGGCAAGGTTAAAGACTAAACTAGATGCCAAGACTAGTGAAACACAAAGAGGGAGAGGTTAAAAACTGATTGGATTAGTAGTGAGGTGTACAGCTACACAATAAATCCTTCACTTGCTCCATCAAAAAGGTAAACAAACTGTTGTGTTTTGAATGTGAAATTGTCTGGAATAAACACAATACTTAATGAAGTCTGATGTTTAACCAGGAGGTCTGACACAACTTACTCTTCAGAGATGAAAGACCACTGGAGCCCCCGAACAGTGAACGGGTGGCAGAACCACCAGCTACACCCGGAGCCGGTGCCAGGATCACCAGGTAACTACCACACACATACATCGGACTTTTCCTCAGCGTTTTTATAGGCAGACCACAGCTGGTGTTCACCACTGAAGCAAAGAAAACACTTTTAACACAGCTGTCTGGAGATTTACTTTAATTTGTCATTTTCTCCAGTTCTAGCTTGAAAACTTTTGAACCCGTGAGCACAAAATAAAACTATTTTAAAAACTATTTAAAACTATGTTCTTGGGTCACGCAATTCTGTTTTTTTTTAACATTGTCATCTATTCAGCAACACAATTTAAAGTACATTATTTTATTAGTGCAATCTTGGCTCAAATGATCAGCACAGTAGTAACCAAACTGAAGTAGGGTTGCATAACAACTAGGGATGGGACGATTACAGGTTTCACGATTAACCCAATAAAATGTCCTGATGATTAGTATTATCGTTTAAAATTTAATTATCATTACAACCATGTTTGATTACCGTAATTATGAAAAATAGCGAGAAATCCTGTCCAGCCTGCACATGCAACGTAGTTGTTTTTTGCACAAGAAGGCATTTAAGGGATAATGTTTTCTATTCATTCAATGTAAACTTATTAGACAAATTTATTTATTTTTACCACAGAAATAATTTCAGGGACATGAAATATTAAATTGTGATTTTCAAAAATAAAACATTTTTTTAAATGGTTTAAGTGTGTGCATCAGCTCTTTTTGAACATTTTCATCTCATTTTAACAAAACCATGATAATACTGATAACCCTGATAGCTTAGGTCACTATAATCATGATATGAAATTTTCATATCGTCCCATCCCTAATAACAACTAATCGAAACTACAGGTAATCATTTGCAGAATAAAAGTTTTTGTTTAAATCATATGTGTGTGTGTGTGTGTGTATGGTGTATAATAATTATGTATATATAAACACACACACATACATGTATTATTTTATTTATTTTACGTATCCTCCTAAGACCCGAGCTTTAGTTTGGCTTGCATTTCAGATTTCTTTCAGCTATTTGGGGTTAGGAAGAATCAGTAAATATAATAACCAAATATTTTTCTTTGAACATGAAGCAGTGTAATTGCTCACGTTTGTACAACAGGTCCCAGTTACAAAGAACTAAATAAATAAAACAACAAAAAATGTGATGTCCACTGTCTAAGGAGGTTAAGTATTTATATTTAAAAATGTATATACACACACATAAATATTTATTTATTATATACTTGAATCTGTGTGTATTTATATATACATAATTATTATACACAATACACACATTTATATGATGTAACCAAAAACTTTTATTCTGCAAACGATTAGTTGCAATTAGGGATGCTGAACAATTAATCGCGATTAATCGTTAGCAGAATAAAAGTTTTTGTTTACATCACATATGTGTGTAAACTGTGTATAATAAATATGTATATATATAAATATGAACACATTCATGTATAATTTTAAGAATTTTTTTTATATATTAAGTATTTATATTTATATATAATATAAATTATACATAAATATACAAATGTATATACACATGTAAACATTTCTAAAACATATACATGCATGTGTGTACATTTATTTATTCAAAGTTATTATACACAGTTCACACACATATATGATGTAAACAAAAACTTTTATTCTGCTAACGATTAATCGTGATTAATCGTTAAGCATCCCTAGTTGCAATAAGTTGTAACGCAGCCCTACTTTAAAAAAAGTAATAATGACAACAGGAAAAATAAGAACATAAATTAAACTACTGTAAAAAAATAAAAAATTCAATTCAATTCAATTAAATTCAGCTTCGGCACAAACAACATCTAGCATCATTACCAGACTGCTCCTCTTTGACAGGGTTTGTGATGGCCGAGCCGGTGAGTGCTGCCAGTGTGGACGAGTGAGATGCTCGAAAGCGAGACATGCGACTCAAAAGTAATTCATTCAAACACTTCGATGATTCCCCTTCCTTCCGTGACAGAATCACTCGATCTTGTATCGGACTGGCCACACACACAGCAGACTCGGTCTGAAAAAAAAACAAGCTCAAGTCAACACTAACTTTAACATCTGAAGCCCTTTTCACACACAGATTGCCAAAAATACATGAAACATGTGATCGTTTGATTTTGGTTCATTCACGCAGCTGTGATTTTCCAGAATCCAGGAAAAATAAATCAAATGAAATTTAATGGGAACCCTCAATGCTGTGCTTACCATATTTGATCAAATGTTATCATCATTTATCAAAATACTTCCATAGGTTTTTTTCTACTATGGAAGTCAATGGTTTCCACCAGCTGTGTGCTTATCATCATTTATCAAAATGTATTTTGTGTTCATCAAAAAAAGAAACTCATACAGGTCAAAAACAACATGTGGGTGAGTAAAATAAATTTTGAAATTTTTGCCTGATCTATTCTTTTATGTTTGTTTATTATGCACGATTTCTCCCTTGAGAACCCACGAGCGCGCTTTGTTGTTCAGCCTACTGAATCATAAATTAGCGCATTACGTGCTGTTGAATGTTGGCGAACGATCTCAGCTTCAACTCGGATAGTGAAGAGCTTCTGTTTCAAAAACCTGGACCATAACTTTTGTTGTCTTCCAGGAAGCGTTCCGGAAATGTTACGGCAATGCAATCCCAGGATCAATTAAGGGACGTGTTTGCATTTACAGAGACACGGCACACTGGTAATTTTATGGGACATTTCAACATGCTGTGGGAATGGAGTTATAGATACTATTGATACTGCAACTGTACAAGAAAGAGTTAAAGATGAATCTGGTTTATATTTTAAATCAACCAGGGTCACTGTATTTCTACATGTACATCAAACAGTCAGTTAAAAATAAAAGCAGTGCACAAATGAGTCCACCGGACCTGCTGATTCATTGTAATATAATAAAAGAACACATATAAGCATACAGATAAACACATAAGTGCATTCAAGTCTGGTTCATACCACCAGCAGGAAGACGTCCATAAAAACCGAGTGCCCTTTCTGAGTCTTCTCATTAAGACTGACAGGTGACCACACCCAGTAGAGATACGTGCCATCTGAACACAAACGCAGTGTGGTAAGACTGCTGCCCGCTGGGAAGTGATGAGGGGGCATCGCTACCACCTGTGAAACCTACAACAGAAACATTAAACCTTCACATATAGACCTTTAGATATTAACACAAAGATTTTGTTCAGTTGTTTCTTCTTCAGTGATATTATAGAGCCGAATGTACCTGCAGTGTGAAGGGGTCGATGATCTGACACAGCTGATGAGGTTTAGTGTCAAAGGATGCAGGACGATGAAGTAAATAACCACTGCTGTACGCCACCCAGCCGGCCTCCAACTCCTCATTCCGACAGTACACAAAACCCCTGTGAGAATGAGGATAAAAATGAGATGAATCTGCTGTTGTTTCAGTGTACAATACTCTGTACAGTGTATATATATACAGTACACACTTAAAACAAAACACAATAACAAATGTAGGCATCATTTAATGAAGCAAGAATAGGGAAGCATCGTACAGACTTCAACAAAATATAATTTGTTCATAAATAAAGAATGAAACAAACATAGAGGGATGAATGATGGTGTAACTGATAGTGATGATAGATAATCAATCAAAGAGTATAAATGTAAGAGACCTGAGAGATGCAGTCAGTATAGTAAGATGAGTCGGGTTATGTACATCAGTCCATTGTTACCTTAATGTCCCATGCAGCCCAGAGCCCAGCTTGCTTAAACCCTTCCCAAAAGAGTTTGTTGTGTAGAGATAGAAACCATCTGTAGCCAGACTGCGGCCCAGGTCTGCATCTGAGACAGCCAATGAGAGAAAAGACAGACAGAGGTTCAAAATTAACCAAGAGAGCTGAACTGAGAAAGGAAAAATATTATTAGTCAAGAAAAAAAAGCAGAGACTGACAGATTGATCATGCACAAAATGATGTTAATATAATGTTCTTTATCAACAAACATGATTAAGTAAGACTAAAGGGCCGATCACATTATAACGATAACAATAACTACAGTTTTTCCGTAGAAAAATTGTTAGTTAAGGTGGTAGGGTTGGGCGGATGGGCGGGCCAGGGGGCGTGGCAATCAATGATGAAAATTAAAATATTTTTATTTAAAACACTCAAATAAAACTTAATTTTGAAAAAACTATGACAGAAAATGAACAAATACTAGATAATTAATGAATTAAATGGAATAGCTGCGTGATAACGTGAAACTAAAGGGTTAATAAATACAAACTGAAGCAGATGTTGTAGAACGTCTGGCGCACAATGATAAATGGCACAAAGATTGTAAAAACTGATTATTTCCCACTATTAATTGGATTATCTTAAAAGAGTGTAACTACTGTAGCATGTAAATAATGCACATAAATAACGTGAGAAAGAGCTCTCAACAATTACGGTATATCGAATCAACAGGCACGTGAAACCTAGCCTGCAGGTTGCTCAAACAACAAAATCACCTGCTTGCTTACTTTAAATTTGAAAGAACTATAGACTAATACAATAACAGGCTTAAATAAACCAAAACATAAGTCCACTTACAGTTCTCACGGACACATGTTTTATCAACTGGCTATCCTCCAGACATGACGGAGGACGTCTTTATCTCATTTTGGCCGTGTGGCGCGCGTGCACGCTCGTGGTGTGTTTTTTTGCAGCAAAGTATTTTTTTTGAACGACTTAGTTAAGGCGGTAGGGTTTCCCCAGCTTAGAGGGGCCACCCGAACTGAAAAGTGCTGCAGGAAACCCTGAACTATAACTATATTAGTGTCCAGATCATAACGATAACTTTATGCTAATTCGCTCAATCGCGCAAAGCACTTGCCTATAATGGCATGAACTAATATTGGATTTTTCTTTGTAATAAAAACTTTTGCAATGTTTACATATCACTAAATATGTAAATATGCTGTTTTGGTAGCATTTACACAGTGGGTAACCAGCAGATGTACGCGTTTCGCATAACTCTAAACCAGGGGTGGGGAACCCTGGTCCTGAAGGGCCACTGTCCTGCAAAGTTTAGTTCCAACCCTAATCAAACACACCTGAAAAATCAAATGAAAGTCTTCAGGATTACTTGGAAATTAAATTCAGGTGGGTTTGATTAGGGTTGGAACTAAACTTTGCAGGACAGTGGCCCTCCAGGACCCAGGGTTCCCCACTCCTGCTCTAAACAGTGAATCTAGTAGCTTGTGTAATCTTATATCTTAACTTTTGGCGTAGTAGATGTAGTAGGAAACAAAGCATTATGAAGTAAATTTCACAGCAACTGCATCAGCGCTTAATACCCGAAGTAATTTTATGTTATAGACCTCAGCAATGAGCTTCTCCACTGTCATTCAAATAGATTTGATTGGCTGTCAATGGTTAATCGTAAAAAAAAAAAAAAAAATACCGCTCAGAAAGTAATCCCAACGATATCGTTTATTGTATCTTTATTGTTATAGTTCTATTGCCTTTAATATAAATCGATTTTATATTTTTATTTTTACAGTTATCGTTATAATGTAACGTCCCTTAACACTGTACAGTAGACTTGTGCCAGATTCATCATGGTAATTAATTAGCACAAACAACATTACTATTATTATTATTAGCATAATTGTTTACATTCCTCTGAAATCTCAGTAGCTTACTTTCCATCAATACGTCAAGATTAAGAACACAACCCTTGCGTATAGGCTGAAAATTCAGCTGTTTATAAAGTAAATGATCATTTAATTATAGATAACATTAAATGTTCATTTAATTTTTCATTATTTTATACGATTAGGAACAACAATAAAGATTCAAACCAATACACAGTGATAATACGGTTTACTGCGGAATAAAGTCCTAGAAATTACTTTAACACGAAAACTGATACCGTCAAATTGTTATTGTACAGACTCACAATCCTCTTCCCGAATCACCTCAATGACCTCCGCATCATCTCTGATGTCACATCATTCAGTCACCACAGCCTTACCTTTGGTGTCGGCTCCTGCAGGACTGCTCTCTGGGGTGGGCAACATGTCCTCAAAACCCCATGATACACTGTGTTTACCTCCTAATAAACAGGAGGGTGAGCCTGGACCTCCCTCAAGCAGCAACAGTCTGCAAGGAAACAACTCAAACTGTAATTTAAGCCTGAAAATTACAGTATATATTTACATCATACATATATTGACCACTCTTTGTTCTTAAAAAAAAAAACACAACATCATCTTTCACTTGTCCAAAATGACAAATCTTTTTGAAGCATAAGACAAATGTTTGATACTAGTGGTGATACAGGGGTTACATTTTATATGAATCATTAATAAAAATTACTAATCTTCTTTACAGTTACCCTATAAACATGAAAGGTTATAGTCATTACATCTCACCTATAGAGAACATCAGCTACAGGAAGTTGACCGAGGTCTGTCTGTTTTTGCAGCAGGTGGACCGTATGGATGAACGTTTTGAGAGATCCCCTAAAATCAGACACAATCAAAACCTTTACAATATGCCATAAGCACTCCACTGTATGGAAACACACTGCACACCCATATTATCACTGCCTTTTCATTGATTAGGATAAACCTGCTAGTTTATTTCAACAATCAGTTTAAAGGAAAACACCACAGTTTTTCAATATTTTACTATGTTCTTACCGCAACTTAGACTAATTAATAAATACCTATCTTTATTCAATGAGTTCACTTAATCTTTGTACAACGTGTCATGAATGTGTTTGGTGGCTTCTAAATGCATCTATGTTTGGATCCTAAGGAATGAATGGGGCTAGGCTAAATGCTAACACATTCACAACGCGCTGTACAAAGATTAAGTGCACGCATTGAATAAAGATAGGCATGTATTAATTTGTCTAAGTTGAGGGAAGAACAGGTTTCAAAGTGCGACACCTTTATCGTTCGTTACTGTTTCACAACGTCAGCCTACAGGACCGTGTTTGTGCTCCTCAAGATACTACAGTTTATTATAGGTCCTGTTTTTCCTGTGTTTTTGATGCTATGATTGTGTTTATGGTGTGCAATATAACATATGTTTATGTTTTGGGTGTACAAAAACTGCAGTGTTCAGAAATACGTAACAAGCTTTATTATTAATTAAAAAAAATATTATAATTATTAGGTATTATTTATGCTCTAACAGCAACATTACACACTTACTAAAGTTTTAAAAATGGGATCAGGAAAAACGGGACATTTAACGCTTCTCCAAAACCCTTTTCACATACAGATTACGGTAAATATACAGAAAATTTGTCCAGGATTTGTCTGAAGATCTTTAATTTTGGGTTAATTTAAGATTTTCCTGAATCTGTGCAGGCATATACACACATCCCGTAGTGACGTTAAACAATGTGTATTGTTTTTGTAATCGTGCACTTGAAGTTTGCTTGAAATCACAATTTCTCTCTCATGAAACCAAGCGCATGCATTTTTTACTGATTTGATCATAAACCATGTGTGACGTGCTATTGGATTATGCTACTGAAATTTTTTTTTTTAATCGCAGATATTGACAAGCCTCCTAATCTCTGCTTTATTCCAGTTTGCAAACATTTCTTGCTGTAAATGTTGATTTACATTTAAAATCTCCATGCCAAAGAGCTTAACAATAACTTGTGACCCACATTATTATGATGACACGCCACTTACAGCATTGTGTCTGCCTTTTGTTCACACAGGACTAGGGGTGGCACGGTTCACAAAACCCTCGGTTCGGTTCGTATCACGGTTCTATGGTCACGGTTCACGGTTCAGTACGGTTCTTGTTGTTATTTTTTCTTTAAATTTTTAACACTCCAGAAATGTATTATCTTATTAATGTATTAATTATCCATAATTTAGGATACAGTATTAAAAAAAGTTATATCATGTAATCATGCACAAACTGAATTTGACTTTAAGCACATTGGACCATCTCTGAGGAAAGCCAGATGAGATTTTGATAGAGCAAGAGGGAAGACATTGATGATTTCAACATGCTTTTCATTTAATTGGCAAAAAAGAGAATGTGTATTGCCATCTACATAAACTTTATGTGCATTTTTAGAACACAAAGATAACTTGCATTTATTAAAATGCCAACTTCAGTGTAGCTCTTAGATTTATCACTGAGAGGCTGCTTTAATATTGAGAGTTTATGTGGACGAGAGAGAAACATAACCTTTGCACCTGTAATATTAAAATCTCTTTAAGTCTCTTTTGTCCACTTTTGACCACTTCTGATTACTTTGAGGGGCAATTTCTGAAATAAGATCGCGCAACTTTCACACGCTAGCAAAATGAAACTACGCGGAAATCAGCCGCTTTAATTTTCTCAATGAAAGGCTAAAAATAGCGCTGAATATGAAAAGACGTAAAACATTGTTGTCAGTACCTCAGATTAGATAAATGGTCGGAGAGAAGGCGATCTCCTGTGGCTGTTGGAGCATATTCAACCCATAGACTGCAGTTCTATCTATTGTTTTATTTCCGCTGTCATCATAAGTAACATGAAATAAAAATATGTTTCCACACACCAAACTTATACGACGCTGGCGCATCCTCCAACTGCGGGCAGACTTCCTTTTCTCTCCCACTTGCCATTTCTACACGTAACATAACCCGCAGTACTTATACTCCAAACCAGTCACCTCTTCTTTCGCGCGAAAGGGAAACACGCTATCTGAGGTCACATACAGGGCATGAGACTACATTGCGCATGCCATGAACCGTTGAACCGTGCGGTACACACGCGCTCCGAACCGAGACAAGCGAACCGAACGGTTCGGATTTTTTTCATGGACCGTGCCACCCCTACACAGGACGCATTCTGTAAATGTTACGGCAATGTTAGTAGGTCCTCTTTTAATCCCAGCATCATTTACAGCACATGTTTGCGTTCACACAGAAGGCAAGCATGCACATTTATGGGACTTTCCTAGGATCAACGTGCTTTGTAGTTTGTGTTAGGACAACAGTTGTCATGTAAACATGCTCTAAGTATATGTCATTCACCAGCTCGTTTCATCAATTAAATACTATAACGGTCTGCCGTACTCACCGGGCACATGCTAAAGCCACCAGCGCAGCGGCAGCATTCTGTCTCTGCTGCTGGGTGAGCAGCGGGCGTCCCTGTGTCGAACCCTCCGAATCGTTTCCTCCCTCCAGCCAGGAGCACAGTAACCTCTCCAGACCGTTCAGACAGTCCACGGGCTCTTTGCCGAGGCTGAGCGGCTGGCAGTCGCGCAGGCAAGCGAGCAGGACCTCCGCCGTGACGCCGCAGAGCGACGGGTCGTGTCGGGTTTGCGACTGCAGAAGCGGAAAGACCAAAAGGAGGCCGACTCGTGAGGTAAAGGGCGCCTGATCGCTGCCGCTGGGTATGGATGAGTGGTGAGGATGGTGGTGATGCTGTAAGAAGCCCTGTCTCTTCAGCAGGTTCACGGTCTCGTCATCGGCTCCTCCATGACTCCCTGACGCCCCCTCGTGCTCCTGTTGTTCCTCCAGGGCGAGCTGTCGCTGTGCGCCCCAGAGTCCTCGCAGCGCATTGAGACGGTACTCCAACAGTCTCGCGTAGGCATTGCTTTGGTTTCCGCAGATCGCTCGCAGGCGCTCGGACAGCTCCGCTGGATTCTTCGTCTCAAAGGTCAAGATCTGAAGAACACATTGTAGGAGTGAGAAACATGATTTAAATAACAGCAGTGTTGGTTGAAACATTAAAGTGTAGTGTCCATTACCAATTTAAACATACCATAAAAGTGAACATACCAAAACAGGCAAGATATGACAAAAAACAGCTAATTTCTGCAAAACTAAAAAATGTATTTATATGAATGCATTTCGATCAGAACTACTCACAAGGCGATCAAGACATTTATTTTTGAGTATGGGCATTATCTGGATATTGAACCCATAACCTTAATGGTGCTTACGACTTGATTTATGATTATTGTCTGACTTTATTTCTGATTCGTGATATTTACTGAGCTGCTGAGTCTTTGTGTATCTGGCATTATTAATGTATGCATCTATATAGCATTCCTGCTTTGTATGCCACTTATAAAACATAAACCTGTTAAACTAGCAGGCCTAAGTGTAAGTAGGGTCTATACGTGTGTATTTGTATTTGTGCATCTCTATATCACTACTAGTTTATATGGCGATAAAACAGAGTTCTGATAGGGTTACAAACCGCATCCAAGAAGCTCAGATTGCAAATGCTGCAGACTGCAAGCTGCGATCAAACTACAGTTCACCTATACGCCAAAGAAGCCATCACACGTCAATGACTGGCATCTGTATAAAATTACTTTCACATTTATCTAGATTTGCAGACGCTTTTATCCAAAGTGACCTAACGTGCTTTTAAGCTGCACATTTCTTTTTAAATGTGCGTTCACTGGGAATCAAACCAATGACATTTGAGCTACCAACTGAGCAATATTTCGATATTTACCCAAATTCATATCTCGGTCATTTTGGGATAAATGTTGGTATATGCTACATATCTTTGTATTTTCCTCAAAGTGAAAGAAATGTTTACATGCAAGTCAAAGTCTCGTTTTCTAGTTTGAAAGAAGCACTGGGGACCCAATTATAGCCTTTAAACATGGAAAAAGTAATTTTCATGTCCCTGATAAAACTGATATTTGCAAGGCTCAAAAGAAAGGACTGCCCGGTGGCCCGGGGCAAGCGTGAGAGACGTTCGGGCCAGTAAAAATTATTTTCACTTGCCCGATCGGGCCAGTGCTTCACCCTCAGTCACTAAAATATATTTTCATCAATGTATATTATTTATCATCTTGAAAGCAGACATTTAATTGGGTAAAACACAGCGAAAGAAATGATGCAATATTTTGCACAATTTGCTGTCAGTTTACAGGTAAAGCAGAAAAGTGCAGAGCCTTTTTTCATTGGAACATGTCTGTTCTCTGTTGTATATGTATACAACTGTATTTGACTTTTGAATTATTATTTTTAAATATGTGACACTGTCATGTTTTTATTGAGGCCAGTAAAAATTTTGGCAGGGCAAGTGAAAAGCTGAACCACTGTCCCGACCAGGCCAGTATAAAAAAATATTTGCGTTGAGCCCTGTATTTGGATATCTAACATCATGTCGGAGGGCCTGACGGCGTCTAATTCGCAATGTCAATTTGCACAGCTACTATCTCTGAAGATATCTATGTAAAATGTGTATTATCAGATGCTTTGCTTTTAACATCAGTATGAGTGAAATGTGTTGTCTGGTGAGCTTTAAAAATAACAAAATATAGTATCTGCATGAACAACAACAAATCAAATGTGTAAATCTCTGATTTGTAAGTAAAGTGAATCTTCTTTCTATAAAGAGCAGATAACAAACTAGGGCTGGGTGATATGGCAAAAAATGTAATCTAGATTTTTTTTTTTTTTTCGAACATTTGACCGATTCATGAATTGATTTTCGCTTATTTTTCACTAGTCAACTTAAAACACAACTACAACAATACTGCAGTAAAATTTCTCTTTCCAATAACATTCTTTATATAAGATGCAAGAACATCTGGTTAAAGAAACTAAAGTTCTAATCCAAGTGCACTAAAGGATCAACATGATATAAATATAGAAATTAGGCATTGTTTCGAAATATGGTAGCCTAAATGTGAAAAAAATAGACCTAAAACCTAGGAATTAAAATCGTGTCAAAGTGTATATATTCGAATTAATCGAAAATCGCCCAGCCCTATAACAAACCCAATGAAAATCTCACAGAAGAACGACGTTCAGAAAAACACCTGCTGCTGACAAACACTCATCCGTCAAGTCGCAATAACAAAAAAAATGACTTCAACAGCTCATACACAGTTTCTATGGAGTGAGGCTTCTATACAAATGAATGCAAAGAAACCTGGAGAAATGCAATAAGAATAATAATAATAACCAGAATAACACTGTAGATCATTATGTTATGGTGATAGGTACTGCATTATCATAGGTGTGTTTTATAGGTTTGTAGTCTATTTTGTGATATCAGTATTTCTTCCTGTGGCTCCAGTGATTGGTAACATGACATTTATGGCTCAAGTGAAGGAGGGCTGCAGAACAAAGTACTCATGAGCAAACATGTCAGAAAATGCATACTTCTGAGGAATCATGCACCAGTGTACTCTACCACAAACCTGTTGAGATGTGTGTTCAGTTTAACCTAAATAAATGGTCCTTCATTAGATAAATTCATAAACACATTTTAGCATTATACATACAGCGAGAGCGTTTCGAGAGAGGCCGGCTGACCCAGAGCGGCTGCACAGACTTCTGATAAGGACACAGCTCTTCGTGATTGGTCACCTTACTGATGACAACGATCACATGCGCTTCATGTTTAATTCAACCTTCAGTTCCGCTAATAAACATTATAAAATCATGTTTTTATAACAGGTCAAACTCATTAATATACCTGAATATGTTGTGTCATGTAATAAAATAAAAATGAAAAGACGTCCAAACTCTATCTATTGGTATTTTAATAATATAGGTTTACATTACCTGTTGTTTTTGGGCATACAGTATAAGCAGTAATTAAAATATTAGATTGCATATTTTTTTTGTTGTTTTAAAGGCGCTCTAAGCGAATAATGTGCGACGTCACTTCCTGTTGATGTTTGAACTGTTTTCAAACAGACAGAGCGTAGCTAACTCCTCCCCCTCCCCCTCCCTTCCGTGCTTTCATGAACGCGCCCAACCCCCACCACCAAATCCTTCTTGTCGTTTATTGGCTGGAATACTTTGTTTTGTTTTGTGCTGGCTAGGTTTGGCCATTTGTTGATATTGCCGTTTGTGAAGCCTGGGCTGTCTACAGAGATCACGTTTTTTTACAGTTTGATCAGCGGACAGGCAGCAAGCAGATAGTGAGGAGATGTTTCCGGTATGTAACAAAAAATGTTTTATGGTCTAAAACGCTTCAATTCGCTTAGAGCACCTTTAAACAAATTCACCATGTAATTCACTTCATGCGCTAGGGATGCTCATATCAGTTAATTTTCCCGACCGACAACCGTAGCTTCTAAACCGAACATTAACCGTTAACTGATAAGATTTTAATATGAAATTGTCATTGAGTAAAAATACAGTTGACGGTTGTCTGTGAACTAGTAAAAACAAAACATTTAATTTGAACGTGCAAACAGCAGCCACAGATCAACAACAGAACCAGGATTCATACAGTATCAGATATTCACGCAACATTACCTTATTAAAAAGCACGCGATCGGTCCAGTGGATTAATATCCAAATGGCAGATTGTCTCCGTTTCATCTACCACAGTGGTCATTTCTAAAGCAGGCACTTTTCAGAAAGTTTTGGTTTTGCGTTTTCATTTTTCTTTTATTACACAACACAATATAACATATTTAAGCATATTAAAGTGTTTTTTCCTGTTTTAAAACATGAATTTATAATGTTTATTAGTGGAACTAAGGGTTGGATTAAACTTGAAACGCACGTGATCATTGTCATCAGTGAGGCAGCCAATCACGTAAAGCTGTTACGTCATCACAACTCCGTGCAATCTTTCTCCGTTTGTCCAAAAAGAGCTAGATGTTTATGGTTAGGGTCAGAGGCCATCAGCGAACATCTGTCCGGATGTGCGCAGACGGACCGCGTCATCTAGCGCGGACACGCACGCGTCTCCGTTCAGCTTCCAAACACGCATACAAATGATTTCTCATACAAATGATTACTTTATCAGACCGTCAGGGCAGCAATCATTTGTGTCATTTACAGGACAATCACAAATTAAAGATAGAAAAGTGGCGAAATGTCTGTCGGCTCATGACGACACACACCATGTATTAACAAATATTTTTTTATTTTAACTGATAATGTTAATCGGTCATAATTTTTTACCTTCGGTTAACGGTTAAACGGTCAATGTGAACATCCCTATCATGCGCGATAAAAAAAAACGGTGCACACTAGGGTTGTACCGATAGACAATAGTATTGTGTATCAACGATCGTCAGACATATCGCCAATAGCAGGCTTTCATGACCATAATTCACTCTTAAGGGGGTCGCACACCGGACGTGCAGCTCAGTGCCGCGCCGCATCTAGGACAACTTGGAGGTAATGTACACCGGAAGTACACATTAAATAGCCCAAGCTTAGTCAGATAGCGTCTACTTCAAAATGCAAAATATACGGTAGCAGCCAATGTAAATCGTTAATGACTTGGGAAAAATATGATGTTATTTAAAGTTAAACTATGTGAGTGGGGCTCTGTGGCGCGATAGGGATTTTAGCAACTTCATGAGTCATAGCTGGGCGCCGCGGACAGGCGCCACCTGTCAGTGCCAGTTTGCGTATACTCATAGAAAACAATGTGTTTAATTTTTTTTAGAACAGCGTGGCGCTGCATGGCGCTGAGCCGCGTGTCCGGTGTGCGACCCCCTTTTAACATTTTGTTTTACTTTTAAAACAACTTGTGTTATATTTTAACAAAAAATGACACATAATGTGTTAAAATTTTAACGCACAAAGATTCACATTAACATGTGCATTGGGTGCTTTTACTCACAAGAGGGTTTGTGGGCTTCACTTTGCGTGAGAGAGCTTAAGGCGTTTGTTGAGACGCGCGATCAGTGGAGGCGGACCAAAATGCGAGTATAAACAAACCTAACGCACGCAGATTCCTTCTCGCACGCACCTGGACTTATGTACGCATCTTGGACTCTTGCTCCAACCTAAATATGCGCAGCATGGACTCCTTCTCCACTCCTCCTTGTAACGCGCATGATTCAGACTCTTCCCTGCACATGAGCTTGTAACAGGTGCTGCTCTGACATTTCCTAGCACTGGAGAGGTTAGCATGCAGGGGTTTAAAACCAGTAAGTGTGTTGTTCCCACTCCCTGGCACGCAAGAAATTTCTGAGCGCCTGCGCTTTAATGATGCACTTGGATTTATGCCATCAGTTTTAGGAGGTTGCGGTCATGACAGTTTTGCCCTTGCTTCTTTTTTGTCCACCAATCAAGTGAGTTGTCATAAATGAGTAAAAAAAGGAACAAATAAATAAATGAGTAAAATACTGCCCCGCCCCCGATACTATCACGTATCGTCGATCTACGTGGGGCATATCGCCCAACACGAGCGCACACATCACTACGGCAAGTAGCAGGTGTGCGACTTGACGGCTCTGTCTTTTAATCCTCCATCGACTGCAAGCGGCAAACCTCGCCGATCGGTCTGCACAGCAATGCATAAGCTGAACACAACTAATGTGGCGCTCTGTAGAGTAGTTTTTCCACTTAGGGTTACTTTAGAAACATGGCGGCACAAAATGGCGACTTCCATGTAAGGGGACCCACTGTGTATGTAGATGAAACTACTCATTCTAAGGTAATAAAAACAATACAGTTCGTTATGTAAAGTCTTTATACACCACTGATAATATAGTTATGTGAATTATAATGCATTTCTGTCAAGAGATTCACCTAAAATGTACACATTGCACCTTTAACAGCATGTAATCTGCACACAAGCACGTAAAAACAAACGTTATGAACCTTGCTTCAACTCCTCTTGCTAGCTGCTATGCTAACACGTTAAATATCCAGAGACACACAAACCTGAAACCTTTCAGAAACAGTTTACAACAGCCTGTTATGCAAATAAGCCTCTTTACAAATAACAACACCGAGGCAAATCGGTTAACAGTTTTGTGCTCGACAATAATCTGATAACGGGCTTGACAACACTGCGCGAGCTAGTAAACAAACTGACGTAAACGTCACAGGCACCCTACACGATTTAACATCGCTAAAACACTTAAACATCTGCTTTACTTGAAGAGATACAACTAAAACATGTCAAAAAAAGAGACGTAATCTAAAATACTCTCCTGACCGAGCATGATTCAGTACCACAGTCCCGTTAGCTTGACAGCACAGACGATTAATTGAAGTTTATAGTTAATGTCACTGACCACGACGCAGACGAATAAACTAAATGAACGAGTATGGTATATAAACAATAAACACACACCTCCTGTTCACATTCTGCTTGCTCAGACACTCCAATCTCACTGGGCAGCTCCGCAAGGTCCGTGACCCGAATGAGTCCATCGTGGAGGAAGATCGTCTCCTCCTTCACTGACAGCCACTGAGAGGAATCCACGGCGCACGAGCCCATGTCTCTCTCCTCCGACAACAACAACAGCAAAGTCCTCAAACATCAAATTCAGTGTAGGTTACGATCCGATCTGAGTCCGAACCGGCGACAGACATTCAGCTGCCAGCACAACGCATCATCAGTGCGCGTCAGATGAACGACGCCCATGCGAGGCCGCGCCACGTTAACCCTTTAGAGTCTCGTACCCCTCCTCCTAATAACACCCCTCATTCTAACGCTGCAATATTTACACAATACATTAACATTGTTGTATTTTTTAATTATTATTCATAATAAATGTTTTTGTCATTGGTACTGTTCATGGTTATCATTATTTATGTACTGGTAGCCTACTGACAAAATTTTTTTGGCCGAGAATATATTTTAAATATGTGCTAAATACATTTTGTAGAAAGTAAAGCTTAATTAAATATATTTTTTAATTTTGTATATTTAGTTTTAACCTTCATATGTTTCAAAATGTATTTCCGTGGCAACAAATACATTTCTAATTTTACAACCCATCAGTGGCGCCAGTGACTTCTCTTCCGAGGGGTGCAAATTCAAAATATGTGTTTGGAGTGTCAGGTGTGTTGCTCACCATGGCAAAATATGTGTTCGTTGATTCATGTTAACCATGTGCACCATGCCTCATGTCAAAATTAGAGCTTTCAAAAGATTAATTGCGATTATTCGCATACAAAATAAAAGTCTGTTTAGCATAATACATGTGTGTGCACTATGTGTAATTGTTTTGAATATATAAATACATACATACCTGTATACATTTATGTATATATTTTTTATCTATATATAATATAAAATATACACATACATGTACAAGTTTCTTAAATACATACAAATACACACACACATAAACATATTTAGCAAAAACAAACTTTTATTTTGTATTCGATTAATTGCGTTAGGGTTAGGGTTGCACTAACTTAACACTAAACAATGATTACACATGAGATTAAGCGAGTATCTGGCAAACCTATTCATCTCTTTTATAATAAACCCTTAAGACCCTAAAGCGGCTAAATTCATGTTGTGACGAGCTTCGCATCCCAATAAGTCACCGTCCGCCACTGAACCCATACAGCAAAAAAATAAAAAAAATAAACTAGCAAAAATATACAAGTTTGTAAAAAATAAAATATATAAAATGTATAAAAAATTTATAAAATAAAGTATAAAATGTATAAAATATACAATTGTAAGGATGTTTTTGCAGTTAACATTTTAGTTTGTAACTTACAAAGTTTTTTTTCCAATGCGTCATGAGTATTAATGCTTTAAAATGTATTTATAAAAAAAATCTAAATGTAAACATTTTTCAAAAAATGGCTTAAAAATATATTTAAAAAAGTACAATTATATTTGAAAATGTCTTTTTTGCTGTGTTTTCACAAAATGTAGCTTTTTTCAAAATGAACAGCCTACTTTTAACCAAATAATCGAGTGTAACGGATATCATAACAGGAGCCAGCAGAATGATTCAAATATTTATAAAATAAACCTATTTAACCAGAGCTTATCTTTATCTGATATAACAACACACTGACACCTGGTGGATCATTATGATATTAAACTTAACCATTAAACAATTAAACCTTTCTTTAACTGCTTCAGTCCATAATGTTACTAAAACGTCATGCTATTTACTCATTACGTCATTAGGTCAATTATGTCAATATCTATATACTGTACTGTAGTAAAATATGATTTTTTTCAGAATGTTGTATGTTTATGGAAAGTAACCATTTATCAACATTAAAGAGTTAATATAGTAACAGTCTGATTAATAAATATGATTTTAAGTAATTTTAAGCAAAATACAGATCTCACACTGAACCCATCTCTGGCAAACAACACAACCCACCTTAAAATATACAGGATATATTGTATGTCAACTTTCATTTAATAATCGACACTGTTTTGTCAAATTCTTTTCATTCAGACTCTATTCATAACCCACTACTTAACTTTTACATTAGGTCTCTTAAGCTGTGTGTCAGAACATAAAGACAGTCAATCCCACTAGTTTCCAATTTTAATATCCTCCAGTTGGAGCATGTACAGACAACAATCAAGAACTTTCTATGACCTAAATCCTGTGGCATTCCTTGCATTACTTGCCTGAAGTCAGACAGTGCTTCATTTATAGATGGAAAGAAGCAGAAATATGACAGGTGCGCTCACAAATGTCAATATGAGGACTGCTTCATAGACATGATGATGATTCTTAAACTGCTGGGCTGCAGGACTTTCGTGATCAGAAAATAAAACGAAATCATTACATAAAGTGAACCATATGCACAGTTGGAAAGTAAAAGTCATGCATCATGCATTGATGGTATTTTGGTGCAAACTCGGTAGATGTATAGCCAAAACTGGATGTAAATATAACATCTTTGAAAAACCATATACAAAACTGCCCTAAGTAAAAGTCAATCTAAAATTAAATTTAGGTTAAATTACAGCAAGCATAAACATTTTGTGTGTTATGTTGCCTTTTAAAGTCTGATGTCCTAAAGCAAAATCTCACCGAATGCACTTAGTAAGTGTTAATCCTGCAGTGACACCTTCATTTCACATAAACGTTATACTTACAGATATCTAGCTTGGGCCAATTTTCTGCCAGATAGATCATATAGACAAACACAATAGCAGCAGTAATTTGATTCAGGGATCTTGACTGTTACCTCCGCTCTTGATCTTTAGAGAACACATCAAAGTCACTCACACACACAGTTTTTTTTTTTTTTTGCTTTTATATGATATGTAACTAATAAAGTCATTCTCAGTTTACATGTTTTATCCCTTCAGACCTGATTTTTTCCAGTGTGCATTTTATCCAATTAATTTTAATTCTCCTCAGTCGCAATGAAATTGAAATGAAAAACTATATATGTATTTTTAATAGTGTGGTATTATTAACAAATGACTTATCTGTGAGCTTCATTATTTTTTAAAAATTCGTGTGTGCTCATAATCTTTAATCAAAAATGCAAATCTCCTCCCCTCCTCAAAACGATCTCTCTTCACTTCCGGTCAAAAGTATGGCAGGTGGGCGGGGTCCGGGAGAAGATCGCAGTGATTAGCAATTGGCAACACGACCCAACTTCAAACGATCCAATCAGATCTCGATGGACAAATTCAAATCCAGCCCTGCCTTATTTCATCTCAAAAGCCGTTTCATTCGGATATACGTCACCACGGGGAAAATAAGGCAATCGCTACTTCCGTTTCATGGCGACTTTAAAAAAAATTCTTTTTTTCATGTCCATTGGACACCACGACTGAAGCAACATAAATGTGCAAGAAGCATGTGGATTATAATACGTTACCTAGCAAAAAATATTTAAACAAGAAAATAAATACTGGATGAGTGAAAAATACAATAAGAAGATAGCAAAAATGTGTTTTTAGATAAAAATGTGTTTATTTTGTACACTATGTGGCAGTTGCTTCAATGCATTTAGGGGTGTGGTCCTGGTCAAGACAATCTTCTGAAATCCAAGCTAAATGTCAGAATGGGAAAGAAAGGTGATTTAAGCAATTTTGAGCGTGGCATGGTTGTTAGTGCCAGACGGGCCGGTCTGAGTAGTTCACAATCTGCTCAGTTACTGGGATTTTCATGCACAACAATTTCAAGGGTTTACAAAGAATGATGTGAAAAGGGAAAAACATCCAGTATGCGGCAGTCCTGTGGGCAAAAATGCCTTGTTGATGCCAGAGGTCAGAGGAGAATGGGCCGACTGATTCAAGCTGAGAGAAGAGCAACTTTTACTGAAATAACCACTCGTTACAACCGAGGTATGCAGCAAAGCATTTGTGAAGCCACAACACGCACAACCTGGAGGCGGATGGGCAACAACAGCAGAAGGCCCCACCGGGTACCACTCATCTCACCTACAAATAAGAAAAAGGGCTACAATTTGCACAAGCTCACCAAAATTGGACAGTCGAAGACTGGAAAAATGTTGCCTGGTCTGATGAGTCAGAATTAAGCGTAAACAGAATGAGAACATATGAGGCCTTGTTACAACTGTGCAGGCTGGTGGTGTGGTGGTGTAATGGTGTGTGGGATGTTTTCTTGGCAAACTTTACGCCCCTTAGTGCCAATTGGGCATCATTTAAATGCCACGGCCTACCTTAGCATTGTTTCTGACCATGTCCATCCCTTTATGACCACCATGTACTCATCCTCTGATGGCTACTTCCAGCAGGATAATGCACCATGTCACAAAGCTCGAATCATTTCAGATTGGTTTCTTGAACATGACAATGAATTCACTGTACTAAAATGCCCCCCACAGTCACCAGATCTCAACCCAATAGAGCATCTTTTGCATCCCACAAATCTCCATCAACTGCTAGATGCTATCCTATCAATATGGGCGAACATTTATAAAGAATGTTTTGAGCACCTTGTTATATCAATGCCACATAAAAATAAGGCAGTTCTGAAGGCGAAAGGGGGTCAAACACATTATTAGTATAGTGTTCCTAATAATCCTTTAGGTGAGTGTATATGTCTGATTGTATCTCCACTGTAAAAAATGAATTTTTGTCAAATCAGCATATATTAAGCAACATTTATTTATAAAATTAAGTTAAACAATTTCAACAAGATAAATCTCTTTTCTTGGCCTACAACAAACACACGAATTGTAGGCAACAGTTTACTTCCTTAGTCATCTGCATTTTCTGGATCAGATTTGGCTCGTATTGAAAAGTAGTAATGACAATATTAGCTCCTCATTTGCTATAAAACAATCTCTTCTGCTGATACTGAAAAACACAATGATACTGAAAAACACAGGGATAGACTGAATGAAGATCTCAAGTATTTTTTCCTCCGTGATGTTTTTGCTGGAAAAGATCTCCTCTTGATGGATTAAAGGAAGCATAAGGTTTAAACTTCTTTAGCTTTCTGGATTTTACAGATTTCCCCTTGTTTTTCTGTTTTTGAAGACTCGATTTAGTTATCAATGTTCGTTTTGATGGAGCGTTTGAAGTCTTTTGAAACAGGAGTGATTTTGTTACAGATACTGATGATGGTGAAGGAGTGACTTTTGCCTTCAATGCTCTCTCAATGTTTTGAAGAACAATTTCCAGTTTGTTCTTCAAAGATATCCGCTGATTCATTACAGATGCGTGCGTTCGGGGTGAAGGGGTCAAGGTTATGAGCGAGTTTGACAGCATCGCTTTCTTTCCTTTTCGAGGTGTAGCCTTGTGAATTTTCTTCTTTTTGTCATATTTTTTCACAAACCTTTGATGTTGGAAAGTGTCTTTCTTTGCATGCTTCACTGAATCACAGGCTGTATGGTCCTTATGCAACCTCATTTGTTTAGATTTAGGGGTTTTTCGTTTGCTATTATGCAATGATTTAATTGGCTCTTTCTTGCATGACAGGTCAGTGATGTCACTGCTTTCATTATTAAGATCGGTAGAATTGTAAGGTGTGGGGTCTTTCATTACTGCCACGGGTGCTACCTGAAATGATGTGCATCTGCAGAAAAAAAATTAAAAACACAGCTTTAGATATAAGCCAACAGACAAACAAACCACCAATTTGCCATTGACTTCAAATCGTGCATTCATTTAAATAAGGGAAAATTATGTGACTCCACATCTACTTGGGACTCAATTTGGGTTTAAAGTGGATGACTTGATTTGAATGTTTTGTCTGCACTATTTAAAATTCTGAAGTTTTAATTCAGCCTGATCTTACGAATTTCCGCGTTATAGTCACGGAATATTCTGCTCATTTATCTGTGTCATTGTCACGGATCTCCACGGACTTTCTTTTCCGTGTCAGTTTCATGTATTACTTAATCAATTGTTTTTCCTATTTTCTTACCATTGTCGCTTAGGTTTGGGGTTGAAACTACTTTCCGTTACATAAAATGACATTCTAGCCCAAACCCAACTTTAACCCTAACGTCAGGCTGCAATTTTTTTTAAATCTGGAAAAAAATTGTATACACCAATAGTTAAAGTGACATCCTAACCCAGACCCCAAATCTAACCCCAAACCAAAGTGAAAATGTCTATAAAATAGGAAACCAATATGTGAAACTGACACGAAAAAGAAAGTCTGTGGTACATACACGGAAAAATGCGGAGATCCGTGACAATGACACGGATAAATGAGCAAAAAATGTAGTGACTATCCCACGGAAATTTGTGAGATCAGGTTGGTAAATTGTATGGAGAAAAATACCAAAATAGCCATTTGCCTATAGTATTGTGGCTTGACTTTTCAAGCAGGACTCGACATGATTTGCTTGAGGTGAGCCACAGTCTTGACTTGTCTTGTTTAATTTGGTGAACTGAAAGTTGAGAAGACATGACAGATAAAGACCTACTTGCTTGTGATTTTGAGTAACTCAGTTATGTAACCATCATTACAATCAACATGCAAACAGATGATAAAGTACACCAACAGATCCAGAACTGCATGTGAAAAAGTGGTCAGTGCACCGCGTGCACTACATACAAAGCCATTCGATGTGAAGGACAAACCCAAATTCAGTTTCTTTACAGATAACTTTGGCGTCCGCTAAATCAAATATGCTGCATGATACTTTAATATTGTTTTTTGTGTGTAGTCTATGAAAACCTTTATAAAGAGTTGATCTTATAAATGTAGATTTTGTATTTTCACACTTACGCTCCAAACCAGTTAAACTGGGTGCATCGTTTCCTTTGGGACAACTCGAAACAGTGGATTTTAAGAACGTTGAAGAAACTGTAGCCCACCATGTTGGAGATGGTGTCATTACCAGCCAGAAGACACTGTTTAAATCTAACAGAGAAGAAAAATCCAACATCGTATTCTTTTATTTTACAAAGCAATTTAGCAATTTTCATTGGATCAGCTTTGTGCCAATCAGAGAAATGTTAACTTCGTACTCCACTTCAGACTTTCTTTTAAAACATGCAGTATCATCTGCCTATAAACCATGACAAGAGAGACATCACAGAAGATGCAAACATACAGGATGAGTTATGACTTTTACGAGTCTCCCCTGAGGATGTGAAAATATTTCTGGCTGTGGAATGTGAAAGACCCCACAAGCTTTCTGTGCTCACCTGTGGTCGCAGTCACAGTGCGAGATGGTGTAGAGCTTGGAATTAAAGACACCATAGTTCACAGAAAAGGCTCGAATAATGTGCTCACAATGATCATGTTCCCTACAACATCTGTCTGCATGCTCAAACATTCCTAAATAAAAACATATGTGAAAATTAAAGGACATTATAAACCATCAAATACCAACATTCAGCCGTATTGACAATGCAGCCCAGATGAAAAAGTTGTAGTAGGATTATCTTAAGAAGTAAAGAAAACTATATAGTATATTAAGTACAAAATTAGTGCACAAAAAAAGCACTTTACTTGTTGCTTGTTGTAACCATACCAACATAATCTGCTTTAAATGCTTTGTCAGTCATTTAAATTATTTAAATAAATTGTGAGGATAATAGTTTGATGACTTTCAACACTGTGTAGCATGTGACCATAAATATCTTTGTAATATAGAAGGCTATGTAGTAGTGCACTAAGCAGAAGTCAATTGTATGATTTACTGAATGCAAACCTACCCAGCTGTTCATAGTTGTTTGCGCTCGTGCCTCTGCCGCACCAAAGGGTTCCCGGTAAAAGCAAAAATGCGCGTTTCTGGCGTATTGTAATGCTCCTTTGGTTTTGCTTTACATTTGCTTGCCCAAAAGGAAACCTGCTAAGCGGATTGATTTTAAATTTACACAAGCTGTCATCTTCCAGTATCACGCTTAAGTTGAAGTGAAGCAAACTCTCCGCTACGTCCTGTGCGCGCTCCCGGTGTTCGCACATGGACAAATAACGCGTGGTTAAAGTCTCGTCAGTACTCGTGAAACAATTCTCAACCCTTCGCTCCAATGTCCACCTGCTCCAGTAAAACCGCAGTGATGCTGAGGAGTCCGGCTGATGGCTCAGAAAACTCACCTCGAAACGCCCGCGGTCCGCTTGTATAAGTTGGCAAAATGGCGTTTTATCATTGCCGTCTCGCGTTATTATGGCACTGCAACAGCACGCGATTGTTAAAATCTCGACAGCATAAAATAAAGTCCAGATTCTCATATGTTGGAGATGTGGTGACATTGTTGAGCTGTTCGAGGAGTTTGGAAACATCGCCGCTTAACTTAAAAGCTGTCATAAGGGTCGATGGAAATAAAAAGCATTATTTGCAAAAAGCATCCATCTGTTTCAGTTCAAGCTATATAAATCAAAGTGTCATGATCGATGAATCAATTGCGTTGCCCAACATCTCATACATAATAGTCTACCGTTACGCGTGTCCATACTATTGCGTAGCACTAGCAGTGGTACTCCATATGAATCTGCACTTTGACTGAAGTCCCCGACTATTGGGTAACATGTTAAAACTTGTAACTGATTGAGTTTCAACGACACGAGTCACATGATTCGCTTTGGATAAGCGTCTGCCAAAATGCACAAATATGCCCATGCCCATGAATTTTTTAAGTTTTACTTCAATTTTTATCCAGTTTTTATCAGCTTCACTGTCTTTCAAAACATTACATGCTCTAATACCTCTCATCTTAACTTATTACAGTTGATTACACATTGTGGGATCTCCAAAACATAAATTTCTCTCCTTAATCTAAATGCTGCTTTCAGATTTCTTTCCATCTGTAGTTGATCACTTAAAACTCATCTTTGAGCATGATACACTGTAAAAAGTGAAAGTTGAATAGACTTTAAAAATTACTTTAAATTGGTAACACATTTAAAAAGTTTTTTCAAATTACATTTTCTCACTAATTAAACATTTTAAGGTGAAAAAAATACCCCACCGAACCTTATCCTGAACCAAAAACCTTTTTATAATTTAAGTAATGTAATCCTTTTATATTATGCAACATAATGAACAGAAATGTGTAGGAAAAATTTGTAACTTTATAGCATAAAGCAGGGCTATTCAAATCTTACCCTGGAGGGCCGGAGCACTGCAGAGTTTAGCTCCAACCCTAATCAAACACACCTGAGCAAGCTTATCAAGAGCTTCATGATCACTAGAAAACGTAGGTTACGCATGTAACCATGGATCTGTGAGACCGAGAGATGACCGTCACTACTGTCTAAAAAGGAGTGATCACCTTCGTTCTGCCTATCACCGAGGCCATATGTCAACAAAGTCATGTCCATGACCTCCGGAAGCAGAACGACCCGCGCCTATAAATAGCAGAGAATGCTCCCAGTTCAGTCTCCTACCTTGAGCGCCTCAGAATGGTCCGAGCGACAAGGATAGTGACGGTCATCCCTCGGTCTCACAGATCAATGGTTACATGCGTAACCTACGATCTGTTTCGACCTCACTCTGACCGTCACTACGGTCTAAAAAGGGATGACACATACCAACAGAGTCGCGAGGAACCCAGGATCAATTAGAACCTCGCTCAGTCACAGACATGAGGGCAGCGTCGCCGACCGGAGCTGGTCGAGTCACATCCACCCGGTAAAATCTTGTAAAAGTGCATGGCGTAGACCACGAAGCCGCTGCACAGATGTCGCTTGCTGCCACACCCTTGAGGGCAGCCCAAGATGTAGCCACACTCCTAGTAGAATGAGCCCTTGTACCGGTTGGGACCGGTATCCCCTGAGCCTTATAAGCATGGGAAATAACCTTCACCAGCCAATGAGATAGCCTCTGTTTGGAAAGCGGCAGTCCCTGCCTTGCCGCCCCATAACAGACAAACAGTTGAGAGTGCATTCTTCTTAAAGCCTGTGTACGGATCAGATAGGCTTTCAAGGCCCTGACTGGACACAATGTGATAAGCTTGTCATGCTCTGCCTGTGAGGCAGAGGAAGGCTGGAATTGAGCCAGCTTCAACACCTTGTTCATGGACTGCTGATCAAGCACTTTTGGCAGGAAAGCTGGATTCGGCCAGAGTGACACGCCAGTGCCCCCTGCCTGCCACCTCAAACAGTCATCACTAACGGAGAGAGCACACAGCTCCCAGACTCGTTTGGTTGAACAGAGAGCCAAGAGAAATGCAGTCTTAAGAGACAAAGACCGTAGATCTGCGTCTGAAATAGGCTCATAAGGACCTTCAGTGAGAGATGTCAGAACTGTAGGCAGGTCCCAGCTTGGTGCCCGCAAGGTGCGACCTGGACGTAACCGGCAGGCTCCCCTTAAAAACCGGCTAATCAGAGGGTGCCTACCCAGGGATGTGTTATCTGCCCCCTGGTGAAAAGCTGAAATGGCCGAAGCATAAACCTTAATCGTACTGGCTGCCTTGCCCTGATCAAAATGGGACTGCAAGAAGCATAATACTTGTGGCACGGGGCAGACCGTTGGCTCGATGCCCAAGCCAAAACACCACTCTGAAAAGATCCTCCACCTGAGTGCGTAGCCAGCTCTGGTAGATGGGGCCCTGGCATTATTGAGTGTCTCCTGTACAGCCTTATCTAGCTGTCCATCGATGGGCTCTGCAGGGGCCAAACCCATAGACACAGGGCTTCCGGGTTCGGATGCCAAATCCGCCCGTCTGCTTGCGTCAGGAGATCTGCTCTGCACGGTAACTGCCATGGCTGACCCTGCAGCATCCGGAGGAGTTCTGGGAACCATGGCCTCGCCGGCCACCGTGGCGCGACCAACAGGACTGAGTGGTGGCCCTCTCTGATCCGTCGGAGGACCTGAGCTATGAGAGGGAGTGGAGGAAAAGCGTATAACAAGCCTGTTGGCCAGTCTTGCGACAGAGCATCCAGGCATCAACTGCCCTCCTGCCCCATGATGGAGTACCATTCTGGGCAGTGTGTTGTCTTCGCTGACGCAAAGAGATCCATCTGGGCCGCACCGTAACGCATCCAGATCTGGACGACTATGTCGGTGTTCAACCTCCACTCTCCTGGGAATGGCCCTGTTCTGGAGAGAATGTCGGCCGCTCTGTTCTCCACACCTGGAATGTGCACTGCCCTCAGTGAGGAAAATCGAGGCCATGCCCATATCAGCAACTCCTCTGCCACCTGGAGGCATCGTTGGGACCTTGTGCCTCCCTGGTGATTGATATGATATACTGCCGAAGTGCTGTCTGTCCTCACCAAAACATGTTGGCCTTGCAACTCTGGCAGGAATTTCTGAAGAGCAAGATGGATGGCCTTCAACTCGAGGACATTTATGTGCTCCTTCATCCACAGCGGCTGCCATGTGCCCCTCACTGCCCTTCCTTCCCAGACAGCCCCCCAGCCTGTCAGGGACGCGTCCGTTGAGATGACCTGTCTCCTGTGGGGAAGGCCCCCCAGTAGGACACCTTGTAAAATTAACTCCCGGTTGCTCCAAGGGCGTAGGGCTTTGATGAAGGTTTGAGATATACGCAGTTTCATCTGCCTGTCGTCTCTGGGGTGAAGATGAAAAGCATTGAACCAGCACTGCAGGGGGCGTGCCCTCAGCAGGCCCAGAGGAATCACTGCTGCTGCTGCAGCCACCAAGTCCAGTAGCTTTTGAACTCTGTGAGCTGTGACAAGGCTGCCTAAGTGAAACTGCTTCGTCATGTTGATCAAGCTGTCTGCTCTCTGTGAAGTGAGAGACGCAGTCATGCTTACCGAGTCCAGAAGGATGCCGATGAACTCTGCCTGTTGGCGGGGTTGCAGGTTGCTCTTTTTGTGGTTGACAGTGAAGCCTAGCATTTGAATGTGGGCCAGAACTGTGCTTGTGTCTCGTACTACCTGCTCCCGAGAGGGGGCGCACATGAGCCAATCGTCCAGGTAGGGCAAGATCTTCAATCCTCGAGCCTGGAGAGGGGGACAGCGCAGCTGACACCACGTGAGGAAAGACCCTTGGGGCCAGAGAAAGACCGAAGGGAAGGACCTGGAACTGGAATACCCTGCCTTGAAAGGCAAAGCGCAGGAAGGGCCAGTGTTCTGGACAGATTGGGACGTGGAAATAGGCGTCTTTCAGATCCAGGCACGTGAACCACTCCCCCTGCTGGATAGACTGCATCACCACCCTTGTGTGGACCAACTTGAAGGGTAGCACCTTGAGATATCGGTTCAAGGGCCTGAGGTCGAGAACAGGCCGATGACCGCCGTCTTTTTTTGGAACAATAAAGTATTTGGAGTAAAACCCAGTGAGCTGTGCGCTGGGTGGTACTTCTGAGATGGCCCCCTTCAGAAGTAACTCCTGGACCTCTTTGACGTGGACGGACATTAAAACAGGGTCTTTTACGGACGTTATCTTGATCCCTGAAAACGTTGGGGGTCGCCGCCGAAATTGTAATCGGTAGCCGCGAGCCTCCGTAGCCATGACCCAAGGGTCTGGCACAATGCCTTTCCAGGAGGTCCGTGACAGCTGGGAAGGACAATCGACGGGCGACCCAAGACTCCTATGCAGGACCGCCACCGCGGCCTGCACCCCTGCCAGTGCCCCGCTGTGGTCCTCTCCGTCCCTTAGCTCTGGAATTTGAGGCTGTACGTCGGTCAGGTGCACGAAATCGCCAGTCCTGTGGGGCCTCTGGGTTGTCACCTGCTGATGGAGGCCGGTAGGCTGCCGCAGCCTATAACTGCTGATAGGTGGGCGGCCGGCAGTTGAAGCAGACCTAGAGCAAACCCTCTGGACAGCTTCCCTAGATGCTGCAGTCCGTTCAATCCGATCAAGCACCTCCTGGAATCCAGGGTGAAAGACGTGTCCTGGTACCACAGGGAGGTTGAGTAGCTCCTGTCTGATGGCATCTGGCAAGGAGGTTTGTGCCAGCCAAACTTGTCTGCGACACAGCACTGCAGAGGCCATAGCATCCCCTACGTCACATGTCAGCTGAAAGTGGGAAGAAAGAGCCGCATCGACCAGGGCCCTGGAATCATGATCGTCTGGGCCCAGTGTCTTCCGTAGAGCCGCCAGGGTGATGGCTAGAGCGTTACCAATACGGGCCGCTCGAGCTGATGCGTTGAAGGAATTAGTGACCAAACGGTCCGTCTTGGCACACTCCTTGTGAGGGCACCGTGGATCGGAGGATACCCGGGAAAACCCCAGAGACGTCAATGCAGCCATAGGCGACTCAACTGGTGGCATGTTCCCCAGTCCAGTTTCAACCGGATAACTAGCATTTGCCAGCTGGCGACAACCTGCATTAAACTGGGGCCGTTTCGAATTTGTACCCCATGATGACCTCAGCATTGCAGTATAGTCATCTGCTACAGGTATAGAACGCCGTGGTTCAGGTCGGGAGATGCCCTCCCAAAAACCTCCAGCAGGAGCCGGGGCAGATGTAGGCCTCTGAAGGCCCAAAACCTTGGCAGCGCTCAGTACCCGTGACATCGGGGAACTGAAAGGGGCCTCTCTTCGCTCCGTGGAGCCGTCAGCTGGCTCAGCAGAGCTAGAATGTAGCTCCCCTCCGAGGTCGTCGCCACCTGTGGTGTCATCCACCACTGTGTGTGAAGCGCATAGGGATAACACATCTACATTGTCTTGATGTTCCTCCTCGCCGAAGCTCTCAGGCCTGAATGAGAGGGGATCCTCATGTAATAAGTCCTGTTGGTTACCTTCTAACTTGTCCAACCTCCGTGACAGAGCCTGGAGAGCCGCAAGGATCTCGAGTGACCCCGTGCTGCTGCTTTCTGCCACCGTAGCTGAGGCAGGGGGCTTAACAGATTTGGGTGGCTCCACCTGGGTAACTCCATGGGGGGAATCCCGCTGTCGATCACGCGAACGTGAACGCTTGCGCTTGCGCTACTGGAGAGGGACGGCTGGTCAGGGGAGCGCCGCCTCCCGCTCCCTTCCTCACACACATGGCCGTGCACCTGGCTGGCCCGGCGCCGTCGCTCGTCCCTGGAGAGATCGCAGGTTGCACTACAGGGATTGTCCACGTCTTCCAACACATGGGCAGCTCCAAGGCATGTGGGGCACTCCCTGTGCCCATCCCTAGAACTCATGGAGGCGTTGCAGATCCTGCAGTAGTGGGAAGCCATTGCAGCAACACAGAATCCCAATGTAATGCCTGGAGTCCTCCTCCAGCAATCCGCCAAGGTAATACGGTGGGCCGCACCAGCGCACGAATGCACTTAGCGGTCGCACACTAGCCCCACCAGCTGCAAACAGGGGTATAGGGCGTGTCAGAGGGGAGTATTGCAGGAAAAGTGTGGTTGTAGCCGCCACTCAAGGCGGAAAAGTACCTAAAGAGCAGAAAAGCACAGCACCCAGTATTATGATGGCCCGCACCGGTGCACGAATGCACTTAGCAGGCACACACTAACCCCTTTCCAGCTGAGAACAGGGGTATAGGGTGTGGGGAATACTGCCACAGCCTGCACAAGCACGTAAACGCACCTAACAGACTGAAATAGTGAACAGGAAACACAATAATAACAGGCTGTTTATAATGTACTGGAAAAAACAGTCACCCACTAAATAATTCAACAAAAAATAGCACTAGCAGCAGACACAATATACCAGCTGAAAATAGCAGTAAATACAAACACAGGTATAATGGCGGCCCACACCAGCGCGCGAACGCACTTAGTGGGCTCGCACAAAGCCCACGGCTGCGAACAGCAGTAGAGGCACACGGATAAACAACTTAAATTACCCAGAAATCTAGTGCATATAAGTTTAAATGAAAGGGTAAATAGCCTAGAAATAATAAGTCAAATACACAAACCACAACAATTCTCGGGGGCACAAGGCACCCGCACCGTTTAGGTAACGAATTAGTGGAATGCAACAAGAAAATAATCAGAAATTCTTACCTGAATACGTAGTCTCTTACTCACGGTCTCGTATGAGGCGATCAAAGTGAGAGACTGAACCGGGAGCATTCTCTGCTATTTATAGGCACGGGTCGTTCTGCTTCCGGAGGTCATGGACATGACTTTGTTGACATATGGTCTCGGTGATAGGCAGAACGAAGGTGATCATTCCTTTTTAGACGGTAGTGACGGTCAGAGTGAGGTCGAAACAGATTCACAGGCGGGTATGTTTGATTAGGGTTGGAGCTAAACTCTGCAGTGCTCCGGCCCTCCAGGGTAAGATTTGGATAGCCCTGGATACAGGATTCTCTCTGTCAAGGTGCGCATTTCAAATTTCAAAAGTACATTGACTGAAAGATGGCAATGTCGCAAATCTGTGACGCAAGGATATCACTGCAGTACAGCAATGTGTTGTAAAGCTTCTTAAGGTGCAATATTTGAATTTCCAAGGCGAGAGTTGACGTTTACGGTGGCTGATGAGATCTGGGATCAAGATAAAGGGCTACATTTGGATTTGTCCCTTGCAATTATATGAATTTTAAAGATGTGAATTACATCAAACGAATAAAATTAACATCTTTGTAAATTTATGTTGTGCTTTGGTGTAATTATTGTTGCATAAGAGAAAACACATTTTGTGTGTTATGGCAAACAAACTAAACTTTAAATGGTCAAAATGGTTAAATGATTACAGAAATATTATTCATCTTAAGGTCAGAAAATACGACTGAAAGTCAGAAAATACTACTGAACTGAAAAGCCAATGCCTGCGATTTTTATTATTTATGAATAGGATCTTGTAAAGCTGTTAATACGTAAATAATTAATGTATTAGTCATGTCAACACGTCAATATTATATGTTTCAGTGTGTATGAAAATGTAAGTAAATGTACGTGCTGTTTTTCTGTGATCTGTGTAGTTTTTATTAATGTTATAAAGTTTCAATTTGGTGTAAGATTAACATGCAGGACACCTTGCGTAATAATAAAATGTATTTTAGAGTTAGTTTTCTTGCATTTTTATACATTTAAGCCTGGTTTCACAGACAAGGATTAGCTAAAGCTTTAGTTAAATTAAGCATATTTTATAAACATCTGTCAGTATGAGTTAGTTTCTGTTGAGACAGCCAAACATATGTTTTAGTCTAGGACTAGGCTTAAGCCTTGGGATAACCAGGGAATAATGTAATGGTTCGGTGCAATGGCCCAGTAGGTCTTTGAGTATGAAACTTTAATAATGAAACTAAAAACAAACTTTCAGCTAATTCTAAGGAGGTAAGAGTATGACATCATTCTTAAAAAAAATAAACAAATATGACTCTGAGCTGATGTATACATACGCATTAATTGACATCATGAATCGGATCTTGATTTATACTTTATTATTGTGATTTTATTGTGTGACTTTAGTCACTTTACCCAAATGCTGCTTATTCTAAAACCCACTTTTCATGTTTTTACAGGGCTGTGAATTTAGGACAGCCACCCTCCAGCACTCCCTATGGCCCTACAGAGGATAGGAAGATCTTCATAGTGGATTCAAATGGTCACTTCATCTGACTCTCATTCAGAACAATTAAAGAAGACACAAACACATTTCATTCAGAAGTGTCTTATGAAACCTACAACTCTTTTAATAAACAGTATTAACCTATAGAGCCTATTAATCTGAGTTTGTGAATGGCATAATGGAGTCTAGCAGTTTCCATGGCTTCACCAGATCACACATTATTGAGTTACTTAAAGACTCTTGAAATACAGACGTATGTGTTTGAAGAAAGCGTGGCAGAAAAGGTTATCTGACTGAAGACATCTGGACGACAGCTCGTTCACGACATTCAGTGATGGGCTTGGGCGTGAATTATGTAAAGAGAGACCCACGCAAAATCGCGAGAGAGATTATATGAGTTTGACGTGAACAACCATAAAAAAGGCGAGCACCCGATCCGCGCTCCTCTGCATGCGCAGTCGCCCTCTTCTGTATGCGCAGTCGCGCACTGACCGCATCGATCCACTCCGCATCGTTTGCAATCGTCTTAATTCAACAGTGAGCTGTTGGCAGCAGGTAAGGACAGACATATTTTAATTATATTTTCATCCTCATATACAGCGCCACAAACAGGTTTCTAACATGATGGATTCTGCGTCTCAGATCGTGAAACGATTTCCTGGCGATTTATTTCGTAACTGCAATGAAAAGCTGTATGGAATACAGAATGTGGTGTAAGATTTTGCATAAGACGAGGCGCTCATTGAGGAATATTATAGTGAAATCTGTGTAAAATCGGTATAAATGTATTCAGCCCACTGTGAACGCATGTGAAATAAAATGAACATGAATGAATGAATGAACGAACGAACGAATGAATGAATGCTGATCTGCTGTGCATCCATCGCTTTAGATGGGCTGATAACAGCATATGACGACATTATTCTGTTATGTCAGAGAGCAGCATGTTTGTGTTTTTGTGTGGATGTGACGGGTAAGGTGTGTCATATCAATGCGGGTTTGAGAGGCAGAGCGCGTTCACTTCAATCCTCGAGCCGTACAGAGCCTGCGCGCGCCCCCGGTTGGGATGGACTATTATTGCGCAGCATCCTTGCAGGCAAGCCTTTCCTTCCCTTACAGTCAATAATACTGAACTATAGGGTAGTTTCTTTGTCATGGAGTGCGCATGAATGAACAGTTGGACCTATGGTATCCATAAACCTGGGATATGAAAATGGGTCATGGCTGCTTTTTATATTTTATATAGGGCATATGTGTTTAAAAATTATTTCTCACTCTGCTTTGATTTGCTGGAATATTTAGCATCCATCATGTAGGCTAGTAGCTGCTTTCACCCTTACAAAAATTAACCATGTTTTTGTGTGTTTGATTGCCATTGTGTATCCATGTTTTTGGCTTTAGTAAAACCCATGGTTAATTTTCATAAGGATATAAGATGTTGGGTGTCTTTTCTAATCATCAGTAGGTATATCTTACAACATTTTTGTCAAATCAAGATATATTTTTATGTTACTTTAACTTAAAAAATGAAGTTAAACAATTTCGACTTAAATTATGTCAACTTAGTTATCACGAGCCAACATTTAGTAGGTTAAACTGACTTGCAAAACAAGTTGTTTTAACTTTACAGTTTTCATTGTGTGTAGTCAAATACTTAAAAAAAATCTTTCTGGAACTGAGCTTGTTTTTGTCCATGATCTACTGCCCTCCAGATGAATGAGGATGCCAACAAACAGATCTCTCCAGGTATTATATACGTGTACGCATATACAACTAACATTGATCAAGAGGTGTATGAACAAATCCTAGTGAAAGGCGTGAAGTAAGGAAATAACAGCATGCTTACAAAGCAACAGAGAAACATGTAGAAGCCCTAATGCATTCAAGTACAGGACCCATTAGTTCATCTCAGGGTTGTGAGGTTAACCTCAGGACTGAATCCTCATTCTGTGTCCTCACTGTCAAATTAAAACTTTAGTGAACATTAATGTGTCCAAATCATTTTTAGCAAATACAGATTTGTTAAATTAGACATTAAAAATGATTATTGCACACTGGGTGCAGTAGTTTCACAAATGTTGTGTTATTTAGTTTGTGCTGATATTTTGGAGTGTTCCCATTGGCTCAATGAAAGCCATATGCCGTCACGTTCAGGATGATTTGCCTGTAAATCAGTCTAGAGAAGACAAGAAATAAAGCAGAGTTTGATCTTACTGATGCTGTAGAATGCAAATCTTGTCATCTAAATGCAAATATCTCATGCTAGATGATCAATTGTCATGCAAACTGTCATAGGCATAGGGTTGCAATGGGGCAAAAAGTTTCTGTGCTAAATGAACTAAATCAAATTTTGGAAATATTCCAAATTGGAAACTTAACAGGAATTTATGACAATTTATTTAGGGAAATGTATATAAACTATATCATATACAAACATGAATAAACATTTAGTTTGGTCATAAGCAAACATGCATGCAAGGTAATACAAATTTTGACTGTGCAAAATAACAGAAAACTTGCTTGCAGAATGTAGAAGAAAGTACATCACATCTTGAGCTATAGATGATAGCTAGCATCATAAATATTCAATGAAATACATTTAGATATCTGATTTACTGGATAGAAATTCAACTGAAATTGCATTAAATATTGTTTGAAATATTGATTTTTTTAACTACATTTAAGTTCCCTGGTAACTCTGAAATTTTTTCAAATTCCCAGTTTATTCCCATTGATTCTCGTTAATTCCCATATATTCCTGTCAATTCCCATTTAAAGTTTCAGCATTAAAAATTCCCATAATTTTGCAACTCAGACAAGCATTATGGAAATACATTTTTAAATGTTTGTATTTACTGAACATGTAATATTTGCAGTCATATTCACTGTTTTTGTACAAAATGTTAAGTTGAATCTGCTTTGAATCTGTCTGTCTGTTAGACTGAAGTCTTTGATTTCATGAATCCTGTGACGGAGCGAGAGCTTTCAGACAGTTAGTAGATTGAGAGCAGGATTTCAATCATTGCAGTGCTGTATGTGTTTCACTCGGGGAGTACACTAAGAGGTGAACGTGAAAAACAAAACTTCAGGAAAGTGACGAACATTAAATCACTTTCACAAAAGTGCTGAGCAAATCATTTTTAGTTTTCTTTCAAATATTCATCTGTGGCTGTCAATCTTAGGTTTAAGATAAAGAGAAAGTGCCTGTAAAATATTTGGGCACTTTTTTTAAAAGTAATGTGTCCAAGCAGGACCTTTCCTTGTTAGGTTAGTTTTCAAAATACATACTGTTTTAACATGTGAATGTATTTGAGAATTGTGCTGTGTAAACAGCCTGATGAGCCAAACGTGACATCTAAAAGATTTTCAATCCAGATGATAAATGTAAAGCCATTAAATATCACTTAGATGTTCAGCATTTGTAAACATTATTTATGCCTAATGTCACATTAAGATTGATGTGAAGATTAATCACAGTTAAACAACAAGATTATTGTCATAAGCTAACAAATAATAAAATGTCCATTTATTTGTCCATGTGTTTTATCTTTTAGTATCTGCTGGCTTTTTATGAGACAGAAATCCTTTTGAATTTGAGATTAAATGCAAAAAAAATGTTGAAAACACAGATTTAGCTCCAGTATGTAGTGTCAAGCAGGTGACACAGCAGTTGCCTCATGAAATATAAATATTTTTATATATATATACACACACACAAAACAGTAATATAATATGTGACACTGGACCACAAAAACAGTCACAAGAAATTTGTCGAAAATGAATAAAAAAGGTTTGTTAGGATTAGATTACAATATTTGGCTGAGATACAACTATTTGAAAATCTGGAATCTGAGGGTGCAACAAAAAATCTAAATATTATAAAGTCATTAGCCAAACATATTACTAATGATAAATAAATTTTTGATATATTTATGGTAGGAAATTTACAAAATAACTTCATGATCTTTACTTAATATCCTAATTATTTGGCATAAAAAATGCAATGATTTTGACCCATACAATGTATTTTTGGCTATTACTACAATTTTACCTGTGCGACTTAGCCTATGACTGGTTTTGTGGTCCAGGGTCACATTGCCAGTGATATTTTTTCTAATTTGAACATGTTTAAATCGGACTTTGCAAAGTAATTTTGCTTTCTGATTACGTATTTACAGTATCTTCATCATTGTCTTTATCTTCACAGTGATTGGCTCACAATGACAGACACCGTGATGGCCACTACAGGTGTCCATACATCATCTGGACCGTGTGTTGGAGCTGAGCTGACGGATGAGGAGAAGGAGATCATCAACAGCGTCATCGCCCGGGCTGAGAAAATGGAGGTGATGGAGCAGGAAAGGATCGGGTGAGATGAGAGACCATAAGAACACAGTAAAGTACAGACATTTGCCTTTTACGCAGCCAATAGCCATTCGAGCGGTCCAGGTTTCAATACTATTTCTCTTCCATATACAGTCATTATCTTAAAGAAAATGTTGGGCATAATGTTTAAACGGACCATCTACAGTACATTTCATTTAGGTTTAATCAAAGTTAGGTCAGGAACAAAGCTTTTTTAATAGCATATTTGATGACCGCCTGTTTAATTTATGACAGACGTCTGGTGAATCGTCTGGACAACATGAAGAAAACGGTGTGTGGAGATGGAGTTTCACGCTGTCTGTTGTGTGGAGAGCAGCTGGGAGCTATGGGGGTGAATGCAGTGGTGTGTGAGGACTGTAAGAAGGTAACAAACTTTATATATCGAAATCCTAATGCATCCAGAGCAGTACATCTACAGCTTAAATGCACGGCAAAGCTCTTTGGATTACATTTTCTACTGAATGCAAAACTTTAGAAATATAAATATAACTTATGACTACTGGTTGTAAGCAGACTTTTGAGGCATCATAGGGTTTAAAAAAGCCTCTTCCAACCATTACATTCACATTAAAGTCCCGATGAAATCAAAACTGACAATTCTTATTTTTTATGTAATATTGCAGTGTTTATTATAAACAATGTATTTGTGTGGGTTATTATTTTTTTTTTCATTAATGAGACCTCATCAACTTCATTCAAAATCTGAAAATGTACTTCCGCCCTCTTTTGGCAATCATTCTCTGATGATGTCAACTGGACGGCTTGGGCGGGAACATCCGTTAACCCCGCCCCTCCAGCTGTCACGATACAGTCACACAGGGCGTCAGTGTTAATGTCATGGGTTGCCGAACTGAAATGTAAATCTGTCTGTCAATCTGATCACCTTATGCAAATAACCTAGTGCAGATGCTAGCCAATTACATTTATGCAAGACCGGAGATGTATTGCGGTCCACTGTCATTGGCTGGTGTCGCTATGATGATTGCACTAGAGTCACGTTTCAGACACGCCCTCCAACAAGCACTAATACTGATGCCTCGTGTGAATGAACTGTCAGTAGTGTGATCCCAGTTCCATGTCTGAATGAAACACCTACTTTTCTCTATCCAATCAAAGCACAATGGAAAACACAAGCCACACCCACTATCACTCACTGCATTAAATTCTGTTTCACTTGGAAATACGTCACAACACAGAAGTAAAGTCGTTCGTGACTTTGGTTTCCTGGGACTTTAAAGGGGACATCATGAAAATCTGACTTGTGCTATAATTGTGTCCCCAGTGCTTCTGTTAACCTAGAAAATGTGGAAAAACCCAGTAAAGCATTCTCTGCAAGCATGTGAAAAAATAGGTCATTCAAATCTGGCTGCCCTTGTGATGTCAGAAAAAAATTGCATTTTAAAGGACACACCCAAGAACTGCACATTTTTGCTCACATCTACAAAGTGGCAAATTAACATATTATAATAAATTACCTGTGGGGTATTTTGAACTAAAACTTCACATATGTACTCTGGGGACACCAAAGATTTATTTGACATCTTAAAAAAGTCTTAAAAGCACTTCAGGAGTAAATCTGTCAGGTGTGAGATATGTATTTAATGTAATTATAGTATATGATATTTACTGCTGTTATTCCCTTCAGAACATGTGCACTAAGTGTGGAGTACAGACTAACACTCGACCGCGCTCTGTCTGGCTCTGCAAGATCTGCGGTGAACAGAGGGAGGTGGGCAAACTGAAAATATTACCCATATAAACCATAGTTGTCTAGACTTTAATACTCATCTGATGCTGTGCGCATCTTTGTTAATTAAAGGTGTGGAAACGATCTGGAGCTTGGTTCTTCAAAGGTCTCCCTAAACAGTTCTTACCCTCACCTATGCCCATTTCTAAAGCCAAAGAGCCGAGGCCTCAGCAGAACCCTGCCGTACGTCCAGCGGTTGAGCCGTCTCAAACACAGGTCACAGGTGAGATTAACTACCGCTCGTTTAAACAAACCTGTGTATAATATTCTGCAATTATTCATACAAAACTGATACTAAGATTCCACAATAAAGGATTTGTACACGTTTTACGAGTTGACTAATTTGTATGAATTTGTACGTAGTGATTATCAGAAAAATAATTTATGGTGCGAATGCAAATCAGACAATTAATATGAATTAGCCACCTCGTAAAATACATACGAAATACCACACTTTAAAATCATTGCTATTTCTCTCATAAACACACAGAGGACAGTTAGGGAAATCTTCAGTAACTAATAACTTGGAAATAGAGAGCAATATTGAGTCATATGGAGCACTTTTATGATAACCTATTTTGAAGGTCTAGTCGAGCCACAGGTTCTCCTTCACTTTCATGATGTTTTTCAGGTCCAATGGAGAGTCGTTCATCTGCTCAACAATCACCGGCTGCAAGTAAGAAACATTTAACCGCCTGAAGGTTTCTATTACAGTACTTGTTCACACCAGAAACATGTTTATGTGCAATATAAATGACTTTTATTTGCACTGGACACCCTTATTTTACATCAAGTCCCGCCAGCATATTTCCACCCTGGACTTTCCCATTGCTATATTACATGGTACTACAGTATATACAGCTTATCATAGCAAAAAATGACTTTCTTACTTAGTATTTTTGTCTTGTGTTCAGTAAAAATATCTCAAAGTCCATAAATCAAGATGACCTAAGAAAACAAGTCTAGTTTTAGACCAAAAATATACAATTTAAGGGAATTTGTGCTTAAAACAAGCAAAAAAAATCTGCCAATACAGTATGAAAAATAAGTTTATGTTTTTCTTAAACACTTAATTCAAGAAAAAAATCATAATTTTTTTGCTTGTTTTAAGTAACTTACTAATTTACTTACATTTTATATATTTTTTGTCTAAAAACTAGACACATTTTAAGGTCATTTTGCTTGATTCTTGATTTAAGAATTTTTTGATATTTGTACTTAAAACAAGACAAAAATACTAAGTAAGAAAGTCTTGTAGCTTACATTGCACTGAACATATATAATAGCCCATTATAACTGATTATTATGATCAACTATACTGATATGTTATTAATTAGGATCTAGAGTTATTTATTATAATGTAATGTATATTTGTTATATAGATTTAGAGCCGACAAGGGATCCACCGATTGCTCCAAAACCGCTTGTGGCTCCAAAACCGTCTGGTCTTCAGTCTCGTGGTTACTCTGAATCAGATGGATCGAATCCGAACAGTCCTGTAGTGATGAAGAAAACAATGAATGTGAACGCAGCAAGACCGCTCGCATCAGGAACGACTCAGTCAGGTCAAAACAAACATTACACAAGTCTACATTTATCTGGTTTCCTTTCAAATATCTCAAGTTGAACTCTTGATTCTGATTGATTGATTGACAGACATTTCTACATGTAGATTTACTGTGAAGTTTGTTAACATTACAGTTTGCAACTAATAAGATAGGGAAACAAAACGCTGGTCAAGAATATTAGTAAAGCATTTTATTTTTTGAAATCATGTTTAGTATTACTATTGATATTTTATTGAAAAGCACACAAATATCTGACAATCTGAAAGTGCAACCGTGAATACCTATATGGCAAAAAATATAATTTTAAGTATATTTCAAAATATAAAAAATGGCCAAAATAAAAATGTGCTAAAATATATTTTGAAATATGTTTACAAAAATGTATTTTTCACCAATATATTTTTTGGGCCATTTTTGCATATTTTAAAATATATTTTATTATATATTTAATATTACATGTATATATTATTGAAAAAAAAAATTGTAACTATTTTACAAACCTGTAAACATAACAGGTTTGAAAAGATTTTAATTAAATATATTTTCAAAATATATGTACTTATAATTTTATAAATTTTGGTCAGAAAAGATATATTTTTTGCGGTATAGGTTGTAAAATAAAAAATTTAATTGTTGCCCCTGAAATACATTTTGAAATATATAAATATATTTACAAATTCAAAAATATATTTAATTAAGCTTTACTTTCTACTAAATGTATTTAACATATATTTTAAAAAGAATTGGCCAGAGAAGTGTATTTTTAGCACATGTATAGACAATAATGCAGAATAAGTCATAAGGGTGTGCTGGAGTTTATTAAAAGATGAATGACTCAATATGAATATAATCTTTCATAATAAAATGATGTTGTGTTTGTGGTGTGCAGAGACCGAGAGGGGAAACTATCAATCCAATGTTGTGCAGGACAGAGCGCCACCTGTTGAGCTGGAGGAGAGGAGGAGCGCTGTATATAACCAACATCAAAGCACTCCACCTGTGGATGATGAAGAGGAGACAAACAGCTATGACTCTGATGAAGCAAGTAAGACTCAACGTTCCTCTGCTTCAATGTGGGTTTCAAATAATAAATACACATTTAGTGGTTTGTAATAAAGTTTTTTCATTAGATACAGTACGACACCTGCTGTCTTCTGTATGTTTGTTGATTTTAAGATCAGTGTTGAGTTTAGATCAGCTAGTTGCTGGCTTTCAGTCTGTACAATAACATTGCTTTCATAATATCATTCTCTTAATATTTTCTAACCCTAACAACATTTTTTCATTATATTTACTGTTATATCATACAGTACAACTGAATGAGATGTAGATGTACAGTGCTTAACAGATTTATTAGAGCACCTGACATCCTGCATCATGAAGTGCTTTAATGCAAACTCACTTTTTTATACCTTCATTCAACAAGTTATTTTTTTATTAAGGACTGCACTTAAATAACTCATTGGGAATCTAATAAAACAATAATAAAGTGCTTCACTGTTTTTCTGCAATTTTTGTAAAACATTACATAAAAACAATTCATGGATTTTATTTCACATTCACATTACATAAAGTTATTATTATTTCAACCAGCATAACTGACTCCTGTATTTCATTAAAGATTTATAAAACTGGGTTATGTAGCCCCAGGAGTACACAAGGTAACTGGATGCATTTATTTTTTTAAATAAAAGTCTATGATAACATTTCAATAGAAGAAGAACAGTGTTCAGCACGATGCTTAGTGTTCATAAATCTTCAGATATGAGATTCAATTCTCTTTTTTACGTCACTGGTGATAAAAGCACCTGCTAAATGAACAAAACATCATAAAATAAAGATTCATGTTATGTTTTAGCACTGCAGCAAACCTCTTCAGGACTGAAATATGGGCAAGAGTCTTGTGATAATAAATCTCCAGCACTTTATTTTCCTCCCACAGTTAAGACTCTGCAGAAAAACTTCATTACACTGTGAAACTGTTGCCAAATCCAAACATCGACTTTGATTGATAGAAACTTCAGCTCTTTCAATGCTGTCTATGGAAAGTAAATCTCTTAAAGTGATTATGGTTAAGCACTGCAGGCATAAATGGATGAGATTTAACCCCCCGGTTTCATTGACAAGGCTTAAGGCTAGACTTAAACTGAAAATAAGTTGCACTGACAGATCTTATAATGTACCAGTGACATTGATTTGTCTTAACATCTTTTTAAGGCATGTTTATAAAAAAATAAACATATTAATTTAACTTAGGCCTAGTCCTGGCTTTAGCTAGCCTTGTCCAACCTGATCTCACAAATTTCCGTGAAATATGCATTATTTTGCTTAGTTTTGCGTGACATTGTCACGTATTTCCACCATTTTACATTAGTTTCACGTATTGGTTACTCAACTATTTAAAAAAAAATTGTCCCTTCAGTTTGGGTTTGATTTGCTGTTTGAGTTAGGTTGTCACTTTAAGCATTGGTTTACACAATTTTTTTCGTATTCTTTTTAAACCATTGTCGCCTGACGTTGGGGTTAGAGTTGGGTTTGGGTAAGGATGTCATTTTATGTAACAGAAAGTCGTTCTAACTCCAAACCGAAGCGACAATTGTTTAAAAATAGGAAAAACAGTTGAGTAACCAATATGTGAAACTGACACAGAAAAATAATGCGTGACTATTTCACGTATTTTCTGAGACCAGGATAACTCATTTGACTAAAGAAACAGCACAGCCATGCAGTAATACATAATAACAGTAATGTACGTCATGTTAGTTTTATACTATATATGTCAGACTTCATGTTTAAGTATATTATGTATGACATCTTTGTAATGAAGATTATATTGTGTTTGTTTCAGCAACTCTTGGAGCTTTGGAGTTCACTTTACTGTATGATCAACAGAACAACAGTCTTCAATGTAACATCCTCAAAGCAAAGGCAAGTCCACAACTTATTCACTTACTCACGTCTGAAGTCTTACATATAAAATATAAAACTGATCATCTTTCCGACATATACATGCCTATGTATGTTTGTAATTTATCTTTTCTTCTCTGCATACGTCTGCGCATCTATAGCTGAGAGTCAAACAAAAGCATGTGTCTTGGGTTCATCCTTAAAAATGCAGTGTTTTAAATGTGATTTGATTATATCGTTCATATCTGTGTTGTTTTTCAGGGTTTAAAGCCAATGGATTCTAATGGACTGGCAGATCCGTATGTGAAGCTCCATCTGTTACCTGGTGCGAGTAAGGTGAGAGAAAGTGTGTGTGCTGCCATTCCTACATGTGATGTGTATAATAATAATCATTTAAAAGTTTATCATTGATTTATGACCTTAAATTTATGACCCAGACATCGACAGAAATATGACTCTGTGCGCATGAATAGATTCGTTCATTATACTCGCTAGCTGATGCTGTTTGTAACATCAGAGATTTTACTGTACCTGTATTTCATCAAGGATCAGGAGTTTTGTATGCATTTTATATACTTTAAATGATAAAGTAATGTGTACTTATAGATAGAGTATAATAAAGCTTGTCGCATTGATATAGGCATTAGCTAATGTCAATTCATTTTCTTTACTTGTACTTTTTTAAACTGCTGCTTTTTAAACATTATAATACATGTGAAATATTAGATAATTTAAGTTTACTGTACATCACAGATTATTTACTCTGTCTAAGCATTGATAGTTAAACAGAGCATCTTTCCTGTCAATGCAGTCAAATAAATTGCGCACCAAGACGCTGAGGAACACTCGAAACCCGGCCTGGAACGAGACGCTGGTGTATCATGGGCTAACAGATGAAGACATGCAGCGCAAAACCCTCAGGTTTGAGTCTACTTTAACACTCTCACTTATCTCTAATGACATAAAGAATAAAGTCTTATTGGTTATAGATGGGGTTGGTAATGCATTTAAAGGTTTATATGTTCAAATACTGCATTTTTATTGGTACAGTATAATATACTATAGCTTTACTAACAGGATATTGATGTCAGTGGTGGTCGGTGACTTCTTTTTCGGGGGCACACGATGCAAAGGTCGCCACAACACATATTTAGCCCGTTGTGTGTGGTTTGCCATTTCAAAATATGTGTTCGGCACGTCATATAAACTTATGTACATCACGTGTCATGTCAAAATACATGTCTGCTGCAGACGCTTCAAAGGGGTTTATCATAAAAAAGACGCTCATGTTTTCCAGATACTCGCTTAATCTTATGTTTAATCAGAATTAAGTTAGTGTTTTGGGAGTATTTAAAAAAACATGAACGTCTCTTTTATCATAAACCCTTTGGATGCATCTGCAGCAGGCATATATTTTGACATGATGCATGATGCACATGGTTCACATGATGCAACAAACACATATTTTGAATTCGCGACTCTCTGAAGAGACTGATTGATGTCCAGTCAAGTTAACGTGATCAATTTCAGTCATTTGCTTTTTGATTATTGTAAGAAGTGAATTGATTTCAAAAGTATTCTTATTAATTCCATTTGAAAGATGAATTACAACATTTTAAATCCTAAAACATGCTACGAACTTTCAAACTGAAATTTCAAAGTGTTCATTGCTGTTAGATAAATGATAAGGTGATCAATTTCATGTAACATTCAGTGTTTGTAGATACAGTGTAATTGTTTTTTTCTGTTGGTACAGAATATCTGTCTGTGATGAGGACAAGTTTGGCCACAATGAGTTTATTGGAGAAACCAGGTTTGCTCTGAAAAAGCTGAAGTTTAATCAGAGGAAGAATTTTAATGTTTGTTTGGAACGAGTTGTTCAGGTGAGTCCGTCCTTTACACAAACAAACATCAGTGAATGAGCTGAACATCTAAATCATGTGTGAGACGCTTCTGTCTGTCTGTCTGTCTATAGACAAAGAGATCGAGCGCTGCTGGAGGTGCACGAGGAATCGCTCTCTATGAGGATGAGGTCATTCTTCATATTTATAAATTCATATTTACCCTATCACGACAAACTATATTTTGTTAAAAAGCTCTAAGAATGTAGTTTTCATATTTCAAAACCTTTTAGCAGTAATAATAAGGCAGTGACAGTAATTTATTAATTTGTGACAAGAGTATGCAGCAAACCATTGACACCTAGTGGCCGATGTTGGTAAAACCACTAAGTGTGACACAAACCATATTTTTTGTGATAATTTTATGTATAAAGTATATACTTTATTGCTTTATTTTTTATTTATTACAACAAATGTAAACTGCTATAACAATTTTTTATTTAACTGCCACGCCAGTTAAGGGGTAAAGGCAGTTGAACAAAATAAAATTAATATATTAACATGTTTTTAAGTTTATTATTGCTCACATATAGTGCTTGATCCTCTCCATGTGTTTGTTTTTTTTTAGCCCGGGAAAGATGGAGTCGAGTTGGAGGAGAGAGGCCGTATTTTGATATCCCTCATGTATAACAGTCAACAGAGTCGTCTCATTGTGGGAGTCATACGTTGTGTTCACCTGGCAGCCATGGATGCTAATGGCTACTCGGATCCTTTTGTTAAAATGTGAGTCTTTTTCTATTGAAATCTTTTATCACTTTCAGAAATTTAGAAAGTTTCAGAAAGTTAATTTTTAACGTTAAGTTAAGAACAAACAATATCAGAAACAGATTTGATGTTTTATTTATTTTATTTCTTTTATTGTTTTGAAGTTAATAGCTGGTGTTTCTGTACTGTTTTTCATTTAACTTCAAATGTTTAATGCACAAATGTCTTTCATTGAATTAAACTTATATTTACAGTACTTGCATCATTTACATTCAAATCATTTGTTATGATATAAAATATTTTATAAGCTTACCTGAGATCACCACAACAGTGTGTTAGAATAAATAGATAAATGTGCTTTGACTTTAAAAAATTTTTTTCATGTCTGCTGGTTGAAGCGACCCAAATAATGTGTTATTTAGCTACAAGAATGCAAATTTTAGCAGATAAATCATACCAAAGCACAATTTTTACACCCATAATGCGATTGTTACTGGAGGACTAGTTTGGGGATTGGACTAGTTTTGAGGAGCAATTACGTGGGTTATTCTGTGAAACATGCACTTTTTATATATTTACGGAAGGAAATTTACTAAATATCTTTATGAAACATATGGTTGGCTTTCGCTACAAATATGCCCGTTCGACTGGTTTTGTGGTCCAGGGTCACGTTTGATTTGTGTGAATTTGTTTCATATATTTTGTTGGATGCAGATGTCTGAAACCTGACATGGGGAAGAAAGCCAAAAACAAGACGCAGATCAAAAAGAAGACCCTTAATCCAGAGTTTAATGAGGTATGAATGAAACCAACACCTCGTACACATTTCACATATACTGTATATACATAAACACTTGCTTGTATGTTTTTGAACTTAATGTGCTTTTGTTCTTCTGCAGGAATTCAGCTATGAGATTAAACATGCAGAACTGGCCAAAAAGACTCTTGATATCTCTGTGTGGGACTATGACATCGGCAAAAGCAACGATTACATAGGTAGGACTGTCAGAATGTCATTGAGGAACTCAGATGCAAAAGCCGCTAAACGCCACCTCTGTCAAAAATGAGATAATGATATTGATCAAATGATCTCGGCATGTTTATATGTTCTTATACTACGGGTCTGTTGAATGCTTGATTCTGATTGGCTGATGAACGTTCTGAGGTGTGCAATTATTTTCTGGGAATGCACGACAAACGTAGTTTCAGGCAGCTCTCTTGGCTGCATTACAGTTCCATATCACTTTGCATAGTTAACTGTAATAACAGACTAACAAAAACAACATGAAAGACGATTTTCTGAGGAAATAACTGTGCTGTTTAGAGACGCATAGAGGTAACCTCGTTCACACAATCTCTCTCTCTCTCTCTCTCTCTCTCTCTCTCTCTCTCTCTCTCTCTCTCTCTCTCTCTCTACCTCGCTCGCTCGCCTTGTCTCTTTTGCTCTCTCTCTGTGTCTCTCTCGCTCTCTTTTAAGCTTTCTCGCCCTCCATTGTCAGCTTTAAAATGACATTTTGGAACAAGCAAAAGAGCCGTTGGATGAGATGCAGAAGAAATAGTCCTACTCACAATAGTGATTTAAGTACAAAAAACGGACGAATCCCTTTAAATATATCATGTGATCGATGTCTTGAGGTGTGGTAACTGCAATATAAGCTTAATAATCGAAATTACTAAACTAAACAGAAGAGCCTGATAAAAATGCTAATTTACAAGAAAGCATAACTGATGCACTTAGAAGCTTTTGCATCTGAACTTCTCAATTATTTATATTTAATTTTGTTTAAGAAAGCAAACATTTTTTCATATTGCTAATCTTTCAGGTGGATGCCAGCTGGGTATCACTGCCAAGGGTGAGCGTTTGAAACACTGGTATGAATGTCTGAAGAACAAGGACAAGAAGATTGAGCGTTGGCACGCTCTCGTCAATGAGAATCACGTCTCCAGCGATTAAAGTCTCGACGCTCGTGCATGCCTTAGACTATATCGCTATATTCTCCCTCCGGTCACCTGACGTTATCCTTCAATAACTGCTTATCTCCAGCGTCACTCTTCTTGTATGTTGTCATCCGACGTGCTTTCAAGAAACTGATGATATCTGGAGCTTCGTCCACTGTGACTCAAACTCAAACAAGCAAAGCTTAGCGCTTGTGTGCAAAAGAAGCGCTGCACAATCATCTACTTTAAAGATCCGGCCACAGTAGAACTGCAATAGAAACACTGCAAAAATAACATGTTGTTTAATCTTGTTTTCAGTGCAAATAACTACAAATTCCAAAATCAAGATGTATTTTCTTGATGAGCAAAATTAACCAAGAAAATAACTATAGTTGTTAGACAAAAAAATATTAAATTTAAGTGAATTTGTGCTTAAAACAAACAAAATGTTTTCTTGAATTAAGTGTTTAAGAAAAATACCAAGGAGGATTAGGACCAATAAAAAATAAAAACATCTAGGGATTAAAGTCATTCTAATGCAAGATTTAAGCTAGTAGTTTTTGAAGAAAAAAATCGAAGTAAAATTACGAGAATAAAGTCATAATATTGTGAGAATAAAGTCAATATAATGAGAATAAAGACAATATAACGAGAATGAAGTCAATATAACAAGAATAAAGTCGTGGAGTTTTGGGAATAACGTCGGATATTTTTTGAGAATAATGTCATATTTTTACATGAATGTGTTTTTTAAAGTGATGTAAACAAGCAGATCTTATTTCTCGAAATATTATGAATTTATTCTCGTTATATTTACTTTATTCTTGAAATATAACGACTTTAATCTCATAATTTTATTTATTTAGACTTTTTCTCGAAAACTACTACTTAAATCTTGCATTAAAATGACTTTAATCTCGAGGTGGTTTAATTTTGTTAATTTATCTTGGCTCTAATCCATCTTTGTAGAAAAAAGTTCTTACCCTATTGGCAGATTTTTTTATTTTATTTTTTGCTTGTTTTAAGCACAAATTCACTTAAGTTTTTAGGTCATTTTGCTCATCAAGAAAATGCATCTGGATTTAAGAATTTTTAGATATTTGTACAAAAAAAAAGACAAAAATACTAAATAAGAAAGTCATTATTGCAGTAAATAGCAACTATATTGACCTTGTTGTGGGCATGCCTTAAACACATTTCTTAATTATTAAAAAAATACATGAAGGTCTTTCTCCTTAAAAGCACTTGACCGTCTGAAACAAGGCAGATATAGGATTTATTACAAGCCTTTGTTTTAAAGTCCAGGTTTACAGGTCAACGTGGAATGTCGCTTTTCCGAACACCTGCACTTTCCTGTTCCCGTAACAAAGCCAAAAGTCACTTTTACAAGACTGACCGATCATGACTAACAGATAAACGCTGTGCTCTACAAATGTTTACATATTCTACTATTGTACGATTGCGATAAAGGACAAAAAACAAAAACCAATCAAGTGCTGTAGAACGGTTAAGAGTCTTATAGTTTAGAGCGTTTGAACTTCTTAGAAATGACTCGATTCGAGTGATCTAATCTGCTGTTTAGATACGTTTAGGTAGATCTTCTCATGAAGACAATGTTTTGTGACACATCTTGTTTGCTTGCATGCTTGATTCGTCTGATCTGAAGTTGTTTTTTCTTCTTTGTGTCTTATAAGCACCACAAACCTCTCACATACAGAAATGTGTCTTCATTCATCAAGTCTATTGACTTATATGTTTACATTAAAGGTGGTTCACTATTCTGGCACATCTGCAAAAGGTTTAAGTGACCATCATGTTTACATCATTAAAACAGTGAGAGGAAATGAGAGGATGACGATGATTAAAGAGGAGGAAGAGAAAGAAAGAGACCTACAGCCCAATTCAGCAAAGCACATGAAAAATGAAAGGACCTCGATGTTTTTAGTGCTCTTTGCCGTTATCATTGCCAACTCTTATGCATGTGAGCCTCTTCTTTAATCTTCTGTATAGATTTCATTTCCATATTTTCTTCTTATTGTAGGTCAGTTAGTTCCTCTGAAGAATGCATTTTGACATTTCACATGCATAAGTATTCCTTTACTCAACTTTATTCATTTTCAAAAATGAAGAAAAAAGAATAATATAGCACACCAGTGTACTATTTTTTAAGGATTTGTCAGGTTAGTTTGTGAATGTATATTGGTATAAATAAGATTGATATACGATGATGTTCTCTCATTCTTCTGATTCTGTATTTGTATATATATATAGTGCATGTATTTGGCACAGCAGGGAAATGTTTCTGTTTGAACTTTGCATGTAAAGATTTTACCTGGAGTTCAAACCACAGGCCAATAAAAGCCAATATAAGCTGCATATTTACTCATCTGTTTGTCACTTTTGTGCACTGTAAGATCTTTCATGATATCAAAATGATCAATCTTTGACAGTAAAGCAGCTTTATTGTACAGATTTATGTATGAATATAGCCATAGTTTCTGAAATGGATGCCGTTGGTAAAAATCTGAATACAAAAGATGCAGGGGCGCAAGATAAGTATTTTTTTATATTGATGTGTATATAAGAAACTTTAACGTATGTGTGCGTGTGTCACTTTAGCCCTGCCTTCAAACACATCAATCAAACCTCTTTTCAGATCACTAGAGGGCAGCTGTGGATGTGGATAACAACATCTCTCTTCAGTGTGTCTCAATCAGCTCACCAGATGGCAACGGGGGTCACAGTTTTGATATTTTCTTTTATATCTTAAATTAATCAAACTTCAGAGAAACAAAATTGACATTGCATTGGGCATTTGGCAGATACTTTTATCCAAGGTTTACGTGTGTTCCCTGGATTTAAACCCATGACCTTTTGAGCTGCTAACGCAATTCTCTACCACTGAGCTATACCATAAAATGTTTAATTCAAATTCTAAGTTTTAAATGGGACATATCATGAAAATCTGTCTTTTCCATGTTTAAGTGCTATAATTGGGTCCCCAGTGCTTCTATTAACCTAGAAAATGTGATAAAGATCAACCCAGTAACTTCCCAGCAAGCAAAAACCGAGACATAGAAATGATGACTAACTATAGACCCAATTTAGTCCGGCTATGAGTAACCCATTTCTACCCTAAATAACCTTGAATTTGGTTACATGCCATTTTTGCCAAAATAACTTGAAGATGTATGATATTCCAACATGTAAGCAAAGTCAACAGGTGTTTAGATGTTTGCTTTAATTTGTTTTAAACGTAATATGTGTCGTCTATTCTTTGGCTATGGTAGACGTCTATTAAACTTTCACTGACAGCTCAAATGTAGCCTTGTTTTAGCCAAAATTGCTTGCTGGGTTAGTTTTGGTAACCATTCTGTGCAAGCATCTGAAAAAATAGCTCATTGAAATTTGGCTCCCCTTGTGATGTCATAAGGGGATCTTATTTTAATAAGACTGCCCCTTAATCTGCAAATATCTGGCACTGTCATTTAGCGCAGAGAGAAAGAGAAAACAATTTAAAGCACAATTGAGTTTCAATTTAAACAAAACACCATTATGGTGATCAGTGCATATAATCAGCTCATTATGGTGATCAGTGTTTGCATATAATCCGCTCATTATGGTAATCAGTGTTTGCATATAATCAGCTCATTTGCATTTAAAAGGACACACCCAAAAAACTGCACATTTTTGCTCACACCTACAAAGTGACAATTTTAACACGCTATAATAAATTTTCTATATGATATTTTCAGCTAAAACTTCACATTTGTTTAACCTCCTAAGACCTGGATGTCCACATATGTGGACATGAATTTCTTTTAATGTTTGCACCATTATACTTAATTCTGTGTAACTGGAATCTGTTGTACAAAAACATGGACAAATACACTGCTTCATGTTCTGAATGTGGTTATTATATTTATTGGTTCTTCCTAAACCCAAAATAGCTGGTAGAAATCTGGAAAAAAGACAAACCAAATCCCAGGTCTTAGGAGGTTAAAGATTTATATATTTTAAATCTTATAAAAGTCTTGAAAGTCTAGGAATGATTGGGGCTATAGGCTAAATGCTAACACATTCACAGTGGTGTTTTCCTTGTGGGGTATTTACATACAGGGACCCTCTAAGGAGCGTTTCAGTCTTGCTACTGTTAAGTTTATGAAAGCTTTTAAGATTATTTGAAAAAAAACTATTGAGTGCAAATGTAATTTGAACAAAACAACCATCTTAAAAACACATACTTTGAATAAGAATGATTCAGGAGAAAATGTGTTTTGTTTATCACTATGAAATAAAAAAAACTTTCACAGGCTTAATAGTAAGCAGATATCTTCATCATTACAGTAGCTTGTGTCTGTCCAAACTGTACTCATAAGTTGATCTCTCTCTCTTTTTATTTCTCTCTCTCTCCACTCCACTCACGCTGTAGTGTGTGTGTGCGTGCGTGCGTGCGTGCGTGCGTGTGCGTGCGCATGTCAGTGCGTGCGTGATGATGATGACATTTATTTGAAAATGTAGTAAGGCATCTACGTTTCTGTGATGGTTAGATTTAGAGGTTGGGTTACGGGGAGGCGATATAATGTTTGTTCAGTAACTAGAAACAGTACCGAGCCCCTAAGGTGACATTGGAGTAAAAAAATCTAAAGTTTAGTTTCATGTGCTCACGCGAAACCTTCATGTGCAAATTTTTTTTTTAAGTTTCGTTTTGCGTGCTCACCTGAAACTTTCGTGCGTGCACGCGAAACTAAACTATATTTAATTTTTGCTCCATGTCCCCTTAGGTGCTCCGTAATACCGATATAAGGAGAAGTTATCAATTAATTTAGATGTTCAATAAGTAATCAATTCAGAAGAAAATGTGAGACTTTATGTGTGTCAGTCTTTAAAATAGTTGGATTTTTTATTGTCCAGATGAAATATTTACATAACATCCAATGTAAGCCAAAGTTTCAAAATGCATTCATTTCAAAAATCTATTTCAGAACGAATTATTTTATCTTATTCAAATTGCATGTCAGTCAAAATGCACAATGACGTGGCCTAAAAACTGTAAACCATCTGCTCATAACTGTTTTATTATAACAAGTGATTATTTTCATATCCCACAGTATAGTTCAGTGTTAGAGTCAAACAAACATATACTGATAATTTACAGTATACCTTGTAAGTCACTTTGGACAAAAGTGTCTGCCAAATGCGTAAATCTTGTGAGTTTTGACTCAGTTATGCCCACATAACAGCAAAGACATTGTTCAGGTGTGATGAAAGATGACTTGTTGTTTTTTAAGGGAAGGATTTTATCTAAGGTGATAGGTTATAAAAGTTCCTTCCTCAATCCTAAAAATAACTCATTGCTATTGTCTTCTTGCATGTTTAAGACTCATAATCGCGTGAGACTCCAGAAGTTTCTATTTTGTGTCCTGTTGCTCTTTTTTTTAGCTTTAGTAGTGCGTTCATTTCAAATATTTGCTAAAGAAATGGCTACACAAATATTGACGTACTGCACTGACGTCTGGCTGTGGTTCAGCTCTTTAATTCAGGTGGCAAGTGTTTCATAATGTGAGATTATTCATGCTCATATCTGTGGACTGGTGAAGTTTAAGTCAATAGGTTTCAATATAAAAAAGTCTCATTATTATCTAGGCAATAGACATACAATAAATAAATACATATGAACTAAATACACATTTTGACCAATGTTTTCAATATTTTATTTTTATTTTTTTATTTTCACTGAAAATTAATTGATAATGTTGTATTTTTTTATTGTGGGCTATTCAATTGTATTGTGTGTGTTATTTTATTGTAGATAGAAGCAACATGTTATGGCATTCAGTTTTGTCTTAATAAAAACATGACTGAAACACAATACTTTAAAACACAATAAGGAAATCAGACAGACTCTCAAACAGAAACAGTAATGTTAATAGAGGTCATTGGCTCTTGTACAATACTAATAAAGCCCTTTGCCTGTATTAAATAATTTCATTTGTCATGTTTCACGTTGACAAGGTACACATGCACACAAATCCACACATCTGTGTTTTCACTACACATTCTTCAGCCAATCAAATTCAAAAACAGCTTCTTGTTAACGCCCACATTATCCAGACCAATTACAGTACATCCTACACAGTCACTTGCCTTATGTGGTTATAATCAGAAGCTCTTCCTGAACAAAACGCTTCTCTTACTGATTCTGAATCAGCGTTGACGGATGTAGATTGATCTTAAAAGAGAAATAAACACAGATCACATCACATGTGAGGAGTATAAAGCAGATGACTGTAGATCAAGAGCGCCATCAGTTTCATCATGATTATTCAAGAAAACTTACTGTAAAATACATTTTATTATTAAGCAAAGTGTCCTGCATGTTAATCAATCAAACACCCAAATTTAACTTAAAAATTTAAAACATTCATAAAAACACTGAAAACCGCATTTTTATCTATACCTGTTCTCTATCTCTATACTTTACCTTTAAATATAGAGCATAAAATTCTTCAGATATCTTTTTTTGCTTTTTGAGTGGGTCCACATCCCATCTTTGGTTTGAATATTTTGTACCATTGAAAATAAAAAGCACATTTTAGTTATGTCGCCAGGATTTCACGCAGTCCAGTTAACCATCACGTCCCCCTTCTGAAAATCTAGAAATTTCCCACAAGTCACATTTTCAAGAGGAAGTGACATCATCTGGATCTTCTGAAGGCCATGTGAAGATCAAACATTTATTTTTCTCATTTTCTTTTTTTGTATATTTTATAATATTGATGTTATGACTGTGAATGTCAATCTTAATTTTCAGTCCTGTTACCTTTATTATTTCTTTGATGTTCTCTTTATTTTAAAAGATTTGTTAAAGATTTGTTAAATCACTAGAATTTGCTCAGTGTCTTTTCACATATTTAATGCAGCTATATTTCATCTATTTGCTAAATATGCTAAAACGCAGTCCTGTTACGTTCAGTCCTGTACCCAAATGCCTCCATCTTACATTAAGAAACCACAGATTGAGTGGAATGGCCCAACTGTTACTCAGTGAAGAGTTTGAATCTATTCTGTGGGTCTACGTGAGTTTAACTATTTGTTAATTTGTTTGAAGTGTTTAAGTGCTTTATTATTTATGTACCCTGGATAGGATACATTCATTTAAACATTTATATTTTACTGGGATTCGTCAGCTCTGGCTGTATTAAGCAGCAATATTTGATGGAGGATGGAGATGAAGGTATGGATCTAAATCAATCAAACTATATTAACTTTATAAACGTACTCCTCTTTGTGAGTCTTATTATTATCATCTTTATATGCTGTTTATATGGCTTTGATTCTTCACCCACTGCTAATCTGGAAAATGATTTACATTAGATTTTAATGAAGAGAGTAAACATTGGTGTGGTGTTGTTGAGTCTGATGTTGTGGTTTTGTCTGTGAAAACAAATCCTGACAAACATTTACATTTATTCAAATGTATTCAGATTGGTGTTGTATGTACAGTTTTCAGTGTTGCTTGTTTCTGGTTTACAAGTATTTAAAGATAATATGTTGTTTGTGGGTTGTTGTCACTTTGTATAAATGTGTATTTGCTAAATGAATAAATGTAAATGTAACTGAGAGACATGAGAGAGGTTTTGAAAACATTGAAACATCCGATCGACCTCAATCATATTGATTAAAGTGTTTACATGAAGGCTTTTCAATACAATTTCAAACAGAATATTTGGTTGCATGTAAACACACCCACTGTTAATGCTTAACCAGTCGTTAAGAGAGTATTCATAATCTGACATTTACACTGTGCATTCCCAAACCCAGGTTAACATTTTAATTTGCATTATTGCAATTTCATAATTGAATAAAAAGCAATGTCAAACTGACTAGCGTGCAGTCACTTTAAATAACCGCTTGTCTCGCGCTTCTGCTTCTGAGCAGGGTTTCATAACCCTAGGATAATTTCAGGGATAACCCTGTTTCTAAATTGCAAGTGTGAAATGCTCCTTAGCCTAGGGTTAAAAACATGGTTTAGAACGAAGATAACCGGAGGTTAAGCGCAGTGAAAAGCCCTTTTCTTCTATTATATGGGTAAACTTCACTATCTATCTAGTCATAACATTCTCTTTGTGCATCCAGTTTATTCTATTTAAAATAATAGTTCATTTGGGCTTCAACTATTTCATATTGTTAATCTATTAAAACTATTTTCTCTAACACTGTGTGGGTGAATTATGTTTTTGTGTATGCAGCAGTGCCCAATACAGTGAAGAAGTGTTTCAGAGACGACATGTTTTTTCAGATTTAATTTAATCTTTTGACAGCATCCCTATAACTAGGCGGCTGGTTTTAGCTGGTTAAGTTGGTGTAGCAGGCTGATTTTATAGAGGTTTGGCCACTTTTTAAAAGCTGTTGTTTAATGTTGAAATTATATTGATGTAAAAGTCTTGGATGTCATGATGATATTCTCTGATGATTCTCCTATAAGGCATCACATCTTCAGCTCCTGCTGGCTTGTTTTAGTAGCTGTTTATTTATTTTTAAATCTTGCTCCATGTATTTTAGATCAGGTGACTTTGCGGTCAAGAATTAGTAAGATTTCAGTTTTAGCAGTATGCTTTGGATATTACTTTGCTGTAGGATGAAGCGATGACCGATGAGTTTTGAAGCATATGCTTGAACCAGCAGTTAGATCTTTCTCTTCATTTCTAAATCTGTGTCCCAAATTCATGCAGACTTGCGTTCTTGAGGACTTACAGGGTCCACTGCATACGTGTGTCTGTTAAGTCTTCAAAACCGTAGGGTGTCCCATTCGTCATTTTAGGTTTCAGACGTCTTCCTGATAGTCAAAGCATTACATCATGAAAGTGCGGACTTGTAGAAAGACCACGAGTGTTTTGGGACAGGGCCTTTGAGTTTGATGAATGCCAAACGTGTGCATATGATGTTAAACCATATATGACATTATATTTTAAACATTATGTGACCTGCTCATGATGACTACAGCTCTGATGTTTCTTTACGGTACATTATTTATTATGAGTACATGATTTGTTTGTTTGGCAGTTTGTATATACTGTCAGAAAAAAAGGTACAAAGTTGTTCCTTTTTCTGTCGCTGGGGTGTTACCCTAAAAGGTACCTTTTTGTACCTTTATGGGTATAAAACACATTGAAGTGTTGTACCTTATGGGGTACAATATTATACTCTAAGGACCTTTTGTGTACCTTAAGGAACAATTTTGTACCAGTTCAATTTTAGGGGTACAAAACAGTTAACTGTACAAAATAGATCCTTAAGGAACAGTAATGTACCCCAAAAGGTACAACATTGTATTATGTTTATATACCTCTAAAGGTACAAAACGGTACCTTGGGGTACCACCCCAGCGACAAAAAAAGGTACAGTTTTGTACCTTTTTTTTTCTGACAGTGTATGGTGATTTTTAATGTGGCTTTATAAAGTTTGTACAATCTTAACGTTGTTCTGCTTGTTGTTTATTATACAAATAAATTTTTTCCCATTTGTACACACAGATTATATGTATAGTTTTTTGTTTATTTTTTGTGTGTATTTATTTCTGTAGCTCTGGACTTTGTCATTAATCTTCTAAAGTGTGTTTTTAATGTCTGTCGACAGGTGTGATCAAGGTCAAATCTCAACTATGTTTGATATTAAAGTTGTATTGTAGGATTATGGGATTAGAACAAACCTTAACCAGATTGTTTAAAGAACATTAATGCTGCCTTACATTCATAGAAATTAGTTTATAATTCATATCTAACTATCTAACTCTATAGTTTTGTTGGTCCACACATGCCAAAGTTTACTTGCCTTAGGAAATGTATCTGCTTTTTTCTGAATATTTTAGATATATGTCAGTTTGGTTACAACTACACAAATACAGACATTTGTGTTCAGTTGATTGGCTGCTTTTTATCCATGTCACTTTTTCATATTTAGCAGTGTCCAATTTTCATGAATCACTAAAGGATTCTGGTGGTTTATTTCAATGCACTTAATGTTTTTATTATTTTTTGTATATAATATTTCCAATATTGAAACTGCATTCATCTTGACATGTCTTTATAGCCTATGTCTTTAAATCCAACAATCATGGGAATTCTTATGTATTTCTGAGGTGTATGAATTTGTATGAAGTGGATTGTACAAAAACGTCTGATAATGATGTAAAAGCGTTAATGACACTCAAACCCCACCCCTAACCCCTAAACCAATGTCATTTGGCCGAATGGAAATTGTACAAAAACATATGAATGATAGTGTACAAATTCATATGAATTGTACTCCCTGATAGAAGAGATCTCAAAAGGACCTTCCTGGTTAAAAAATAAATAAATAATTATGTATATTTTTTATATAATGTAAGATCTATTTTTCTTAAACATGCCTTTTTCTGATTCATTTGTAACCAGGTACACACACTTTGATAGCTTTAATATTGTTACTTAAAAATTATAGAAATCATAATATCTAAATTCTTATAAACGCACAAAAAAATTTTTGCCCAATTTGAACTGAATAGGTAATATCTATAGATGATGAAACTAAAATGTTTTTATTTATTTATTTTTTTAAATAACAGTTTGTAAATGCGCTTTTCCCCCAACAAAATTGGTAACATTTTTCAGTTTTCATATTAATACAATAGTCGCTTTAACAGTGAAAATTTGTAGATTTTTTGGTAAAATGTAATTGCGTAAATTAGACGAAGTATTTTGGTAATAAAAGCGAGTAAAATTGTGGAACAAAGCCAAGCTCAACCCCTCCAGGGCCTTCACACAATAGAAGGAGGTATAAAACATAAAGCTTAGGTAAACTGTGTTCTCAAACGCCTGTGGATGAACCATCAATCCACAGGACAAGCATGGAGAAATTCTCGTTAATAGTGTTATGGTTTATACAGTGGATTTTCTTGCATATTGGAACGAGCATCACGCAAACAGGTAACTCAAATTCTTATTATATTATTATTATTATCAAGTTTTTTTTAGGTATATAGTGTTTTATGTGAACTCAGTTGTTTGATTCGAATGAGATCTTATAAAATTCCCTGCCTCGCTCTTCCTGTTTAACTTCTTCTATTGTGACGCCATAAGCCTTGGATATTATTCAAAATTGACCATCCCAGAATGACATTAGGATTTTCTTTAGCTATGTGTTCAACTATTGTTATATAATCTTAGTTTTACATTTGTCACTAAAGGTCACCCTTACGTGAGACCACAGTCAATATTATTCATCAAATGAGAACAATAACTAAGAATAACTAATGTAGTATAACTAAAATGTGTTTTTTCACCACTTTCAATTCTGTGATTAAAAATTTAATGAGCTTAGATGTAAATCTGAGGCCGCATTGAAATTCAAAATTAAACTTAATTTTACCTATAAAGATTTTGATTTTAAAAGAAAAAAAATCCAGATTTTTTTGCTCAGTAGGAGAATATCTGACATGAACACTTTGTCGATTAAAGCCCACGTTATGCTCTTTAAAACGTTCTCAAATTTACATTTGACGATAATATAAAAACGTATCAAAACAGAAGCATTTACCGTACACTGTAAAAATGAAAGCTGCTCTACCTAAATACTTAAAAATACTTGCTTACTTCAATTGGTAACACTTAAAATGATCTAAAATTTTCAACTTAAAATTTTCATTCAAAGTGAGAAAATGTAAGTTGAAAAAGTGTAACTTGTTAGGGGTTACCAAAGTTTTTTTTAAGTTGATCCAACTTTTACAGTGTAGTGTTTTTTTGTTATGAAGATCAAAATTCAGACTTTCAATTATGTCATGACTGTGAATTTAATGAACAGAGAGTCTTTATACATTCAAAATGTATATTATTTAAGGGATAGTTGACCCAAAAATGAAAATTCTGATATCATTTACTCACCCTTTTGTTATTCAAAGGCAGTATGCATTTCTTTATTCTCTTTAAAACAAACTGAGATATTTGATAAATGATTGTAACCACACAGTTGACAATTCCCATTTACTTCCATAGTATTTGTTATTCCTACTATGGAAGTCAATCAGTACCGCCAACTGTGTGCTTACCATCATTTTCAAAATATCTTCTTTTCTATTCAGTAGAATAAAGAAACTCATACGGGTTTATTGGAACATAAGGGTGAGTAAATGATATCAGAATTTTCATTTTTGGGTCAACTATCCCATTAAAAACACCTAAAAACAAACTCTAAATGTAAATGTAGTTGTTGATGGAACTGAAATATAAACAGCTAATTTATTTTCCTGACCTCTTATTTTGTTTCTGAATCTCTTCTCTATGACAGTGATCCCAGCTCATAATGAACAGGTCTGTAGCACATGGGGTAACTTTCACTTCAAAACTTTCGATGGAGACTTTTTCCAGCTGCCATCCACTTGTAATTATATCCTGACGGCAATGTGTGGAAGCACCTACGAGGACTTTAACATTCAGATACGCCGACATGTGGTACAACATCAACCAACCATCACTAGCATTACCATGATGCTTGACGGCACCGTGGTGGATTTCACTAACAGCTCCATTAGTGTAGATGGACAGCTGTAAGTCTACTGTCAATCAAAGTTACAGCAATGTTTTTAAAGACAAGATTTCCAGTAATGTGTGTTTTCTGTTAGGGTCACTTTACCCTTCAGTCAGTCAGGAGTACTGATCGATAAAAGTTTCACCTACATCAAAATCACAGCTAAGCTCGGACTGGTGGCCATGTGGAATGGACACGACTCTTTTATGGTAGGTAGAGGATCAATCTGTGCATCATCGACACAAGAAAAAATAAAACACTGTAATTGCACTTTCTCTATATTTCTCTCTAGGTGGAATTGGACAAGAAATACCAACGTAAGACCTGTGGTTTATGTGGAGACTTTAATGGCATCCAGATGTACAATGAGTTCATGGATAACGGTATGATGGTTATATATTATTTATATGGATCGCTCACTCAAAATATGAACCTTTATTAAGATTAGGACTATCAAAAGATTAGTGCTGGGAAAAGATTAATCGCAATTAATCGCATACGGTACTCTTAACTGCAGTTGATTTGTTATTAATTAGAATGCACCCAAAAAAATTTGATTTCTGTAAAATAAAAAAAACGGCGTTATCTCGTTTTGCAACTAAACTCTTCTTATATAATTAAAAAAATCTGAAATGACTATATGTATGTGTGTGTGGTTAAATATATAAAAAAAATCACTTAAAAATCATTTTATTTTGAATGCAATTTATCGCAATTAATCTTTTCCCAGCACTACAAAAGATTAATCGCAATTAATCACATACAAAATAAAAGTTTGTGTTTGCATAATATATTAGTTTGTGTTGTGTGAAATTATTATGTATATATAAATACACACACGTATACATTTAAAAAAAAGAATTTATGTATATTTTATTTTATTTTATTTATATATAATATAAAATATATAAAAAGCCTAAATAAATATATTGTAAATCTGTACATGCATGGGTGTGTATTTATATATATGTAATAAGTCCACACAGCACACACTAATATATTATGCTTTTATTTTGTATACGATTAATCACGATTCATCTATTGACAGCCCTAATTAAGTTACAGTTTGTACAAATGTATTAGGAAAAGTGTAAAATGATATGGGAGCAGTATTTTTAATAGATGTGAATAAAAAAAGATTTGCTTTTAACGTCAAATCTATCTTTATTAAGGTGTTAAGATGTCTCTAAATGACTACGCACACTTGGCAAAAATGGATGGCCCAACAGAAATCTGTACAGACAAAATCCCTTCAACAGATGAGCCCTGTGAAAACCCGGTGAGAATGTGTGTTTGGATCATCAATGCTTGACAAACTCACAAAATATTGATTACAATTTTACAATTTTATTCATTTGGAAAATACTTTTCTTCAAAGCAACTCAGACGTCAGGAGATTATAAATGTCACAGACTTCACAAGCATACTCAGAAGTGTTTACTTTGTTTCTAGACATCAGTATGTGAGCAGTTACTCTCTGGCCCGTCTTTCATCGGCTGTACGGATCTCGTAGCTCTCGACTCTTTTATCGAGGCCTGTGAGTCAGATATGTGTCAGTGTTCAAACAGCAGTGGATCATTCTGTATCTGCAGTATCATCTCTGAATATTCACGACAGTGTGTTCACGCCGGTGGAAAGCCTGACACGTGGAGGACTGAACAATTCTGTGGTAAATCTGTCAAACTTCTGAATGAAAGCAGAATAAACCAAATATGTTTTCAGTTTTTTTGTAGACTAAACTTGAGTGTTTCTTTCATCAGATTATTGCTTTATGATTTGAATTGTTTAATTCAGTCGTGAAAGTCAAAAGTGAGAGAGGCCAAATCGCCATTGACTATACTATTTAAAAATGTAATGTATTAAATGAACATGACAGGTTTTAAGTACAACAGGTAGTTTTGTGTTTGATAATAGTACCATAGTATTCTATGTTTTAATAATGAAACATACTGTAAAATGTATGACTTTGGAGTTTGGGGATGTAATCCTGTAAAAAAAGTAAACTTGAGATGTTAAGATTCCTTGTTTATATCATGTTTATTTGTGTAGGTAAATCATGTCCATATCACAATATGGTGTACCAGGAATGTGGGAACCCTTGTGTCAACACTTGTTCAAACCCTGACAGAGGTCTTATTTGTGAGGAACATTGTATCGATGGCTGTTTCTGCCCTGAAGGTACGTGATCAAATTCAAATGTCCAAATGTCAAATGTTATAAATGTCCAGCTTTTACTTTTTTTGCATGAGAATAAAATAATTAGTAATTATAAGATATATTACAATTTTCATAATTGTAACTATTTTATTACACAACTTTATTGAATAAAAAACAAGAAATATGTTTTCCTTGTTCCAGTTTTTAGTTTAAAACTTTTATGGGTGGTTTCCCGGACAGGGATTAGACTATTACTAGACTAAAATAAATGCAAGAGAGGTCCAAACTCAAAGCAACTTGCACTGACATATCTTAAAATACATCAGTGCCCTTTGTTTTGCCTCAAAATGCACACAAATGTTTTAAGTAAGGCATGTTTGTAAAAACTAGTTATATTTCCTAATTAAACTAAGGCCAAGTCCTCATTTAAGCTAATCCCTGTCTGGGAAACCATCCCTTATTTTTTTCCAAAGGTTTAAAAAAATCTAGCTAAAGTTTTAAAAAGTGTATAGTTTTAAGAATATAAGTTATTCATCAAAAAAATATGGTACAATGTTACTGGGGCACATAATAATGATGTATATAAGGTATTTTTTTTTTTTTCAAAACTTCATATAAATCTTGAGAGAGGTGTGGCTTACCATATAAAGACTTGAAATGCAAGCGCATACTTATTAAGGAAATAATGTGTCTGATATATGATGTGTTATAGGTTATGTGTTTGATGACATCACTGATAAAGGTTGTATTGCCAAACATCTGTGTCCCTGCGTACACAATGGAAAAATATACCAACCTGGACAGACGTACAAAAGCAACTGTAAAGAATGGTGAACATGTTTATTTTTTATCTTATTTTCTTTATTCATTTAAGTCGACTTTTATTATCACTTACTCTTTGAATATATTTACTGGTTCTCAAAAGTAAAGGCTTCACATTTAAATCATGAATGGTACGGTTGTATGAGCCGATGTTGGTTTAGTCGAGACGCTCGAGTAAACAGATAATTATGTTTAGTAGTCATAGTGTTTACACTATCTGGCAAAATGTACCTATGAATAGCGTATGTTGTTGCATCAACCTATTAAACTGAGATTGGAGAAAATATTTTGGCAAATGTGTTATTAACCACCCAACCAAATTTGAATGATGGAAAAAATGGCAAGTACATTTACATTTAGGCATTAAGCAGACAATTTTATCCAAAGCGACTTACAAAGACTGGGAAACAAGAAATAAAATGTTTGTCAAAATCTTGGAAAAATAGGTTGCATTCTTTGCTCTCAAGCGGTGGGGGTGTGTCCACTGTCAATGCTGAAACCACGCCCACTTGCGAGAAAATTACCATCTTTCTAAACTTTCAAAAACTGCCATTGTGCTAGAGGCGGAGCCATGCTCTGTGGTTTAAGTGTATCATTGAACCCCTTATTTTAACCCTGCCCAAATAATCCTGAACACAGAAATGGTGAAAAACTATTTAATGATCTAACTCTGCAATTGAGTACTACACAGTTCACAGTATTTGTTTCAGCAATGCATTTCTAACATTTGTAATGTGTTTAGAAACAATTTTCAAGTTTGACTTCACAGGGACTTTAAATGTATTTTCAAACATTTTGTTTTTCATACAGCACTTGTGTGAATGATAAGTGGAGCTGTATGGAGAAAGATTGCCCAGGGATTTGTTTGGTAAAGGGCGGCTCACATATAACCACATACGATGGCCGAACGTACAGTTTTCATGGAGACTGTACTTATGTACTTATGAAGGTTTGTCATTTCTGACAGTTTTGTTGTTGTAAACATCAACGTACAATATAGTTGGCTTTTCTTACAAAACTTTGCTTTATTTACTTGAACTGAACTATATCGATATTGTTTCATCTCATAAGTAAGTTAAAGTCATGAATTAATTGACGTATGCAGTCTTTTAATGTACTTATCAATTAATTTAAAATATGCGTGAAATAGCATGTTTGTACTGCTGTTATGTCCTTATATAAGCATGATTGCATGGCTATGTTTCAGCAAGCAGAGTTTGCCGTTTTGGGAGATTTAATGAAATGTGGCACCACTGAGACTGAAACATGTTTAAAGACGGTAACTCTGTTCCTGTCACAGGGAAACACAGTAAGTAACTGTACAGTTTTGCCAATTTCTGCCAATCTCATTTTAATCTTGGGTACCTATAGAGTAGTATTTCATCCTTCATATGTACAAAAAGTATTTTATGTTGTCAGATTTATAAAAGACAGAATAGCCTTTCACTTTTTTTTCCCTGAAAAAGGCCGAACTCTTGGAAGCGCGCTATATGTTAGTGTTGTTTACATTATATGCATTTATGAACTGACTGCAAACAAAACACTTGAGATTAGATTTTGATTTACTTACCGCCTATATAGTACTACTAAACTGAGTCTTTTAATGTTGTGACCGCTCCATCACTCATTTGTAAATCCGCCGTCAAACTGGGTCTTGTTTGTAAAGCAATTGTCTATGAAATGCAGGTAACAAACATAAACCCATTCACAATTACCTTGCTGTTCAGAAAAAAACAAACTGTCTCCACTGTTGTCTTACGACGGGGTTACTTGGAAAGCTGAATAAAGTTTTCTTTTCCTAACCTCCAAAAACACACTACTTCTTTCATGCCATTGTTGATTCTTGATGTATAACAAAGATGTTGCGTGCAGTGATGCTTGTGACTTCTATTCGACGGATCAATGCTAATGCGCATTCTTGCTTTTACTGTGAGTTCACACCAGATGCGAGTTCAACGATTTGCGTGAGTAGATTACATACAAAGTCAATGCAAAGCTGGGATCAGACACGTCCTCACGTGGGGCGATGCAAATGATGCGATATGGGTGGCGCGTTTGCCGCAAAAACACGCACTATTCGAGTGAAAAATTCACATGACACGAAGTTAAATCCCACAAGTAATCTAGAGCGAGTAATGCGATACCCCGCGTTTTGTGTGTCCGCAGCATTACTTTTATTGACTCTTGGGTTTGCTTTTCCAACCTGATCTCACGAATTTCCGTGGCATAGTCACAGAATTTTTTGCTCATTTTTCCGTGGCATTCTCACGGATCTCCTCAGATTTCCGACGGACTTTCTTTTCTGTGGCATTCTCACGGATTGGTTACTCAACTGTTTTGTCCTATTTTCTTACCATTGTCGCTTCGGTTTAGGGTTAGATTTACATAAAGTAAATAGCCATATCACCCTGTAGCTCAAGACAGCTTGCCCACTGAAGCTAAGCAGGGCTGAGCCTGGTCAGTACTTGGATGGGAGACCACCTGGGAAAATCAGGTTGCTGCTGGTAGAGGTGAGACCAGCAGGAGGTGCTCACTCTGTGGTCTGTGTGGGTCCTAACACCCCAGTATAGTGACGGGGACACAATACTGTCAACAAGCACCGTCTTTCGGATGAGACGTTAAACCGAGGTCCTGACTCTCTGTGGTCATTAAAAATCCCAGGATGTCCTTCGAAAAAGAGTAGGGGTGTGCCCCGGCATCCTACGTAACAGGTTGCCATGTTTGAAAAAACTTTCCGAAACTTGTGTGAGGTGTGAGTTTGGCCCAAAAATACTTTATCACACGCTCAACTTTTTTGAAACCTTTGCCTTTGTTTAGCATGAGGAATACAAAACTTATACTGTTTTAATAAGTCAGAATGCATGAAATAGCATTACCCCCCCCCCCCTTAATGTTTTAAACAGATCTTCAGTATTCAGTCTGATGGAAAGCTGTTTGTTAACCGAATATTGACGTCGCTTCCTCTCTCCACAGGTGAGTTAGTAAATATACAGAAGCATAATGACATAAATAAACAGATGAGTAATTTAAAAGAAATAAATATTAAATGTGTCCTCTGCAGCTGGTGTTATGATTTTCAAGCCCACCTCATTCTTCATCATTGTTCAAACATCTTTTGGGCTTCAGCTGGAGATTCAACTTGTACCAATAATGCAGCTCTACATTAAAGCTGATGTGAGTCACAAACAGAAAACTAACGGTAAGAAAAATCCCTCTGAACTCCTAAATACACATCAGACATACAGGTTTGGATAGATTTGGCAGAACTCATGTTTTGTGGGATTTGTAACCGCAATACATTTAAAATCGCAAAAAAATATCCACTTTTCCTTTTAACGAAGCACTGATCTATTTATAGTCATTTTTACTTTTGCACTATAGGTTTATGTGGTAATTATAACAGCGTTCAGTCGGATGACTTCATCACAGTTAGCGGCTCTCTGGAGGGCACAGGTGCAGGTTTCGCCAACGGCTGGAAAATACGAGCAAACTGTCCTGATGTTCAGAGCAACTTTGAGGATCCTTGCAGACTCAGTTTGGGAAATGGTAGACGATCTTCTCTTGCTTACAATACTTTACATTTTAGCCCTTGTTTATAGATGGATGACGTCTGTACTGTTATGTTACACCTCTTCACCCTTCTCTGTTTTCAGAGAGATACGCTCAGAAATGGTGTTCTTTGCTGTCGGACACAAATGGGGTTTTTGCTCCATGCCACAAAGAGATCAGCCCTGATGTCTATCAAAAGGTGAGTTTTACCTCCAGAGACCCAAACATTGATCTCGATGATGTATTTTCCAGTTATCCACTCTTTCAAAACGTTTCAGACGGCTCAATCTCACTATGGTTTTAATTCAACAGACCTGCATTTATGATGCCTGCAATTGTGAGAATAGTGAGGACTGCATGTGTGCTGCTCTCTCTTCATATGTGCATGCATGTGCTGCTAAAGGGATTTTTCTACATGACTGGAGAAATGCTGCATGTGGTACGTGAATATAAAACACCTGCAGTTTTTTTTGCTGCTTTTATGCAACTTGAATTTGAATGAACTTTGTCTACTCTTTGTGTCTACTCTGGGTTCATGTGTATGCTGGTGCACAATCAAGTTTCTGAGTTTTTTTTTAATAGTTCATTCTTTTCCTCAGGGACGTTTTCAGCCAGCTGCCCCAGCACTATGATTTATTCATTCGGAGTTCAAAACAACAGTCGCTCCTGCCATTGCCATAGCGAGCCAGACTTCACGTGTGCCGCTGAATTTGATCCAGTAGACGGTTGTGTCTGTCCTGAGGGAACGTTTCTGAATGAAGAAGGAAAGTGTGTTCCTCCAAACAACTGTTCCTGTTATAATAAAGGCACCGTGATTCCTCCGGGTGAAGTTATCATCAAAGATGGCAGCAAGTGGTATGTGTTCATGTGATAAACTCAATAAAACAGCTCCATTTAATTAAAGCCTAAATTAATTTTTCTAACATAACTTGTTCCTGAAATCAGAGTAATGCACAAAAGACAAACCGTTTCATGAAAATGTTTTTATTTCAGCACTTGCAAGGGGGGAAAACTCAGTTGTGTTGGGCAGAGAATGAAACAGCTATGTGAGTACTCAAAATCTATAATCTGAAATAATTCAACTGACTTTGATTATAAAATTATTTTTAATATGGGAATAAAAGTTATTGTGTGATCACTTTTGTGATACTTGAAAAAGATTTTTTTTGTTAAACACTGAAGTGAATGATACTAATGCTGCATTTACATCAGGCACGGTAGAGGCGTCAAGCGCGAGTGATTTCAATGTTAAGTCAATGTGAAGGCGTCTTGACGTGCATCTGAAGGTCTCGCGGCGCGAATGAGGCGTTTAGCACGGTGGACGCGATTCCGCCTCGTTCATTCGAATGACGCAAATTGAGCATTGCCGCGGCATACGAGCGAGGTGAAAAATTTGAACTTTGGGCCACGTTAACCAATCAGGAGCTTGCTCTAGTAGTGACATGATTACAGGAAGCAAGCAGAGTCGCAGGAGCCCCTCCCATGACACAAATCTCTGCATGAATGTCTCAATGACTAGAATTTCATGCGGGAATGAAGCGAGTAAACTCAAAATGTTCAAGTGGCAAACTAGACCAGATAGATGCGAAATTTGACACCTCAAACGTGGCTGGTGTGAACCCACGGTAATGAGTCTATATTCCAACGCTTAATAAAGTGTTGCCCATATTCGCTGCATCAACAGAACCAGTCCACAAGATGGGGAATGAAAAGTGTACGAAAAAGATTACACGGATACACAAAGACAACTAAATCCGCTGTATTACGTGTTCCAGTCCAGTAGATGGCGATGTTACTTTGTAAAGAAACACTACACGCCTGCACACATACGCATTCGTCTAATAATACAAACGATCAAGATGGTGAAAGCATCAAGCAGTTTTGTTTAGATGGATAGATTTATTACTACAAGCAACCCTGACCTATAAAGTGGCAACATTTGATAAACGTTTGTAAACGGCAAAACTTTGTAGAAAATAAAGTGACTAAATTATGTAAGCGTTAATAAACTCAGGATCTTGAGCGGCACCAACCCAGTCCTGTAGGTTGCTGTACTGACTATGTCCTAACAAAGTCTAGTACTGGTTGCAGATACGGTGGATAAAGTTTTGACGTGTGCCTGTGCAGTTTACACCAATCAACACTGAGACATTGCGTATTATATTATCTAGCAAGTTTATTTTCCTTTTGTATATCATACAGCGGCAATATCTTGACTCATAATACACACCAAAAACAATAAACCCTATTGTTCCCTGTAGCAAGCTAAACACAAAGCACAGTCGAAAACTGTTTGCTTCCCAAATTCGCAACACCTGTGTATGGATTTCCTTGAGGTTAAATCACCCGGGGGGACCCGAGATCAGCTGAGCCACAAAGCTCATACCGCCCTCTAGTGGCACATGACAAAATCACATAATACAAATGAATACAAAATGAATATGGCTCATACAGTTGCCATTGTTGTGTTGGTTATACTTGCGCATACATGACTGAATTATCACATGTGCATGACATCACCGTTATCACAGATTTGCATTTATGTAATTTACATGGAGACGACAATGCATCGTTATTAAAAACTTGCACTTTAAAACTCAATCTTTAAAAAACTTTCCTGTTTACGGTTGAAATTTCCTTACGAAAATTAACCATGGTTTTACTACAGTTAAAAAAAAAAACATGGGTACTGTAGTAAAACCATAGTAACTACAAAATAACCATGGTTTTGACAATCATGGTTTTCAAAAACCACAGTTAAACCATAGTTAGTGTAGTAAAACCATGGTTTTGCTGATAGTAATCAATACACCAAAAAAAACATGGTTACTACACTTTTACCACAATAAAACCATGGTTGATTTTCGTAAGGGTTGCTTAAATTTGCTTAAATGCTAAATTGTGTTTAGCACTAATGTGTTTGTCTTTGCCATCAGCTTGCCCAAATCCAATGAGGTATTTTAACTGCACAAGTGCTGCTCCTGGATCTACAGGCTTGGAGTGCCAGAAAAGTTGCAACACTGTTGAGATGACATGTGTGAGTGTTTGCGATTGCTTTCTAAACAACTACAGGTATATTTTTGCAAACATACTTCCTTACTCAAATGCAGGTTGAAAATATTGTCTCATATCTCTAAAACAGATTAGCACAGAGTGCATTTCTGGCTGCATGTGTCCACCTGGACTGCTGTCAGATGGGAGTGGTGGTTGCATTAGTGAAGATCTTTGTCCATGTGTTCACAATGGCAATGCACACCAACCTGGAGAAACAATCAACGTGGAGTGCAATACATGGTAAAAATGTTACACCATCAGGGTCTTGATAAAAGATATATTTTATATTTAGGTAATAATGTTAACTCTTTCCCCACCATTGACGAGTAAACTCATCAATTAGAGAAAATGCTTCCCTGCCAATGACGAGTTTTTTCCGGCAATCCGTATTTCCACTATTATCCACCAGGTGGTGCTCTTACCCAACCCAGAAGTATTCCCTTAGGGCAAACAGTTCAAACTCTGTGTATGTTTTGTTCATCGCTCTGATTCTGATCTCTATCAAAAGTCCTTTACAAAAATGCAACTATCTCAGCTTTTTGCTCAAAATTTATATTTTTGAAGAAACCTACCCATATTTGAGACGTAGGTAGGATTTTTATTTAGCAGATGATCTGTTCTTACATTTGATATATTGTGTGTTTATATATTTAAAGAAGAACATTTTCTGGAAGGCATTAAAATTTTCATCATAAAAATGCTGGCGGTGACTGGCAACTTTTATTTTAAAAACACTGGCGGGGAAAGAGTTAAAATCAATCACGTACTGTAAGCATAAAAGTTTCTCATTTTGTCTGGAAACAATAAATATAAAAAATCCATACTAAAATATTCCTGCAAAGTTTCTCATCTGGTTGGATTGCCTGGTACTGTTTCCAACAATTAGTAACAACTTATGTAAGGTAAATTACTGCAGTACCACCATCAAATAAAATAAAGCCTACATTTTTTTCCTACTGCACAATTCACAGTGCTTTGCTTTATTCACTAAATTGTAGTTTCAATAAACAGTGTTTATCTGAGATTGGCCTGTGTTTTCTCAAATAAAGAAAATGGGGAGTATTTTAGCAGCATGTCATGCACAGTGATGCATGAGTTAGATCCAAATGCAGGTTTTATTGAGAGTAATCCACAAACAGGCAAGGGTCAACAACCATGCAAACACAACAGCAAAGGCAATCGAAAATCGTAGTACAATATCCAGGCGCAGGTCAGGGCAGGCAGCAAACAATCATAAACCATACACAGGCACGGGTCAAAAACAAAAAGGCACAGAACAGAATGAAAGGATATGCTACATGTCCTGCATGGAGTCCTAAACAACGTGAATGAGTGTGAGCATGGTTTATATAGCCAGATAATGATCAGCAGGTGTGGCAGTAATCAGTGTGGTGCAAGGGGTTCTGGGTGATGGAGTCCTGAGGGTGATGAATGAATGAAAACTCTGAAGGCCAGCAGAGGGAGCCATGATGACAATCGTCACACAGCAATAGCTAAATTAATTTTTAACATAAAAGTTATTTAATTGATTATTGACCAAACGTGGGTGTTGTCTAGTGAACCACAAATTAATGGATTTCATTTATCCAAACTAAATGTTTATTGATTTGTGTTTACAGCACTTGTAAGGGCAGAAAATGGAAGTGTTCCAAAAACCAGTGCTATGGGACGTGCAAAATATATGGCGATGGTCACTACATTACATTTGATGGAAAAAGATACACTTTTGATGGAAATTGTGAATACACATTAATAAGAGTGAGTAAGCAATACATCAGTATAATACTCTCAAACTAAAAATCAATGAAGTACCAATGTCAAGAAAATGAATGATCTGTGACTCGTGCAGGATTTTTGCGGTCCTACAAATGCCACCGGAACCTTCAGGGTTCTCACAGAGAACGTACCGTGTGGAACAACCGGCACCACCTGCTCAAAAGCTGTCAAGATCTTCCTCGGGGTGAGGACTTTTACTGTAGTTCGATCAGACGTTTTTATAGATAAAGGGCTTGATCAATTAACCTCTCGTTTCTTTTAGAACAAGGAGCTCAAACTGACGGATGGAGGTTTTGAGGTTCTTCAGAGAGAGTCGGGTGAGGATATTCCCTATCGTATTCGAGTAATGGGAATGTACCTGGTCATTGAAGCAAATAATGGTCTTGTTGTTATGTGGGACCAGAAGACAAGTATGTTCATCAAACTCAGTCCAAACTTTAAGGTGAGAAAATAAATATATTGTTAATTTTAAAAAGTCTCAGAAATTGGTAGATTGTTATGTGTAATTTGGTTAATTTGTTTTGTTTGATCATTCATCTTTTTGTCTTATAACAGGGTGCCGTTTGTGGTCTTTGTGGAAATTATGATGGCAATGCAAACAACGACTTCATGTTGAGAAATCAGGAGGTGGTAATCAAACCGTTGGAATTTGGAAATAGTTGGAAAAAATCCTCCAGCTGTCCGGATGCTGTTGAAATCAAAGATCCCTGCTCGGATAACCCTAACAGGCAATCATGGGCTCAGATACAATGTAGCATCATCAAAAGTGACATTTTTATTGCGTGTCACTCTCAAGTAAGTTGATTTGTTATCGATGGGGCTTGGACGATACCCTGTTCTTGTTGATCTTGTGTAGATCATTACTGTTTCCTCTTAAGGTGGATCCGTCTCCTTTCTACGATGCTTGTGTGCGAGACTCATGTGCTTGTGATAACGGTGGAGATTGTGAATGTTACTGTACGACTGTAGCAGCTTATGCGCAAGCCTGTAATGAAGCCGGAGCCTGTGTTGACTGGAGAACTCCAAAAATATGCCGTGAGCGATCCCTACATTCTGCTGATTTGAATAACTGAATATTTGTCATATTGTAATTTAATACTGTAATTTAATTACTTTTTCTTTAAAAAAGTAAAGTAAGATATTACTCAGTAATTTAATTACAGTTACTTATGATGTAAACTAAATACTTTGTATGGACTGTAGAATAATGTTATATAATACAATAGTGGATTTAACATTAACATTTAAAGTCTAAGATTAAAATGCATGTTTTTAATTATCCTTCTCACTTTAAGTACTTTGGTGAGTTAATAAGATTAATGGTAAGACTCTAGTGTGGTTTACAATTCTCACTATTAACTGGTTAGTTATTAGCATTAATATTACTGAGATATTGGCTGTTTATTAATACTTAAAAAGCACATATTAATGCCTGATTCAGCAAAACCTTATTCTACATCCTTAATCCTACCCGATTCCCACCAATACTTAAACTTAATAACTACTTTAAGTATTAATAATCAGTAATTAGGAGTATATTGAAGCAAAAGTAGTTAATAGTTAGTTAATAGAGAATTGAACCTTAACTCTTTCTCTGCCAGCGTTTTTTAAAAGTTGCCAGCCATCGCCAAAATTTTTCATGATTTTCAGAAAAGTTGAATGCCTTCCAGAAAATGTTAAAATATTTAACATGAAATGAACATTTATATTTTAACCCTTTGCTTTCAAACAAAAACATCCAATCTTCATTAGTTCTTTTTTATCACTCCTCAAATATGGGTAGGTTTCTTAAAAAAAAAATTGAGCAAAAAGCTGAGATAATTGCATTTTTGTGAAGGACTTTTGATAGAGATCAGATTCAGAGCGATCCTCAAAACTTACATGGACATACAGCTGTTTGCCCTAGGGCAGTGTTCTTCACTCCCAACCCTGGAGAGCCACTGCCCTGCAGAATTTAGCTCCAACCTTAATCAAACACACCTGCAAGCTAATCAACTTCTAATCAACTGATCACTAGAAAATCACAGGTAGGTGTGTTTGATTAACCCTTGTGCATTGTTCAAATTTACTACCCTTTCGTGTTGTTAGTGGATGAAAACATCCACTAAATTCAACGGCTATAAAAATGTATCGGATGAATATTTTTTCCAAATTTTTTTACATAAATCTGTTAATCAACCTCAGTACTGATCAAAACTACCAAATCTTCACAAAAATTCAATGATTTTAACTCTTTAATTGCCAAGTTTATAAGTGGTGTCACTGATTTGGGGAAAAAACACACACAAAATGACCGATTTTCAATATAAAATGTGATTGTAAACTGGATTTTTTTAAACCTTTTTCACAGTCTTGGGCATGCCAAAGATTGGTAAAAACATTGGCTTTGAAGCATTTTTAGTTTTTGTGCAGCATCAGTTAAAAAAAAATTCTCCCTCATTTATTGTTATTGGCTGTTTTTGCCCCATTGACTTCCATTATAACCACATTTTTTGATTGCAGAGCTATGACACCTTTTTATCATGCATTTTTGAATGTTGTTGTTTTTTCCTTTTGCTAAGAGTTCAAATTAGTCATTTTTACTGTTGATCACCATGTGGCACTATTAACCCTTTAGTAGCCCTGTGCAAAAACAAAGCTTAATTTCTGGCTTGTACATTGTGTTTTATGGAGTATAACTCCATAATAAAAGCATATTTGTGTGTGTGTGTGTGTGTGTGTGTGTGTGTGTGTGTGTGTGTGTGTGTGTGTGTGTGTGTGTGTGTGTGTGTGTGTGTGTGTGTGTGTGTGCGTATGTGTGTGTGTGTGTGTGTGTGTGTGTGTGTGTGTGTGTGCGTGCGTGCGTATGTGTGCGTATGTGTGTGTATGTGCATGAAAAAAAGATATTCTGTAAAAATCTTCTCTGCATTAGACATTAGATTTATGAACATCATTATTATGAACACATAAGTGTTTAGTCATTCCAACAGGACTTGCAGCATATCACTTGGTGCTCTCTGCAAGTTTGTCTGGAGGGACAGCAACTCATGCACGAGGGAGGTGAAAAGCTGTTTAGGAGAAGTCTTTCCTAGAAGACCTGGGAAAATCTCTGCAGCAATATTGAGGAGAGAGCATCACCCTCGCACACCAGTTGCTACTGCACTGGTGAGAGAGATTCAGTCTCCTGCAGCTGTCTCTCCAGACACAAATCCACAGACACCAGCAGCTCAGGAGTGAAGAGGGGAACATGCAATTGGTGCAAAGAACAAACATGTCAGCACTTGCATCTGTTGTGGTGGACACACTTGCAGAGAGCACCAAGTGATATGCTGCAAGTCCTGCTGGAAATACTGAACACACCCCCGGCACACATACACACTAAAAGTTAGTTTGATTGTTTAGTTCTCCATCCATCCTCTACTCTTGCTTCATTGTTCAATTTATTTGAAGTTGTTTTTGTGTTCATAATAAATGATGTTCATAAATCCGATGCAGAGAAGATTTTTACAGAAAATTTCCCTAACCCCAACCATCACAAAAACCCTTCTTCTACTTCACATTTTCAGGAAACATCATTTTGTTTGATTTATAAACTTGTTTCCTCATGGGGACATCAAAATGTCCCCACAAGGTCACAAAGACACTGGTATTCCTATCTTTGTGGGGACAATTGGTCCCCACAACGTGATAATTACCAGGTACACACACACACACACACACACACACACACACACACACACACGCACGCACGCACGCACGCACGCACGCACGCACGCACGCACACACACACAATAATATGCTTTTATTATGGAGTTACACTTCATATAACTCAATGTACAAGTCAGAAATTAAGCTTTGTTTTTGCACAAAGCTACTAAAGGGTTAATAGTGCCACATGGTGATAAACTGTAAAAATTACAAATTTGACCTCTTAGCAAAAGGAAAAAAATCCAACATTCAAAAAATGCATGATAAAAAGGTGTCATAGCTCTGCAATCAAAAAATGTGGTTATAATGGAAGTCAATGGGGCAAAAACAGCCACTAACAATAAATGAGGGAGAAAAAAATTAAAACTGATGCTACACAAAAACTAAAAATGTTTCAAAGCCAATGTTTTTACCAATCTTAGACATCTTCAAGACTCTGAAAAAGGTAAACAAAAATCCAGTTTACAATCACTTTTTATATTGAAAATCTGTCATTTTGTGTGTGTTTTTTCCCCAAATCAGTGACACACCTTATAAACTTGGCAATTAAAGGGTTAAAATCATGGAATTTTTGTGAAGATTTGGTAGTTTTGATCAGTACTGAGGTTGATTAACAGATTTATGAAAAAAAATTTGGAAAAAATATTAATCTGATAAATTTTTACAGCCGTTGAATTTAGTGGATGTTTTCATCCACTAACAACACGAAAGGGTAGTAAATTTGCCCACGGTATATCGTTGAGTTTTTAAAAAATTTCAAAGCATTTTCTTAAAATATATGTAAATATAAGATTTGTCACCAAAAATCATTTAATTTGCTAAAACAGAGAGAAAGTTACGGCCAAATTAAGAGTAAAAAAAACTCTGTAGTGGATGAAAACATCCCCAACAACACATGAGGGTTAAGGTTGGAGCTAAACTCTGCAGGGCATTGGCTCTCCAGGATTGGAAGTGAAGAACACTGCCCTAGGGCAATACTTCCAGGTTTTATAAGTTGTGGAAGAGCACCACCTGGTGGATAAAAGCGGTATTGCGGAAAGCCGGAAATACTTGTCATTGGCAGGAAAGGGTTTTCTCTTAATTGACTAGTTAACTCATCAATGGCAGGGAAAGAGTTAAAAAGTGTGAACAGAATAATTTATGTACTTTTATATGATGTATTGAAGTCGTTTCAAGCCTATCTTAGTATCATTTTTTTAAATTCTTTCTAAATCCTATTTAGTAAAAGTAATTAAATTATTTTTTGGAGAAAGTAATTTGTCATTTTTTGAGTAATTACACAACACTGGCCATAGCGCAAGCACTCAGAGCTTTGCTTTTCTTGCAGCATTGTTCTGTGATTTTTACAACCCTCCTGAGGAATGCGAGTGGCACTATAAACCTTGTGGAGCTCCTTGTATGCAGACCTGCAGAAACCCATCAGGAAATTGCTCAAGTCAAATACCAGCACTTGAAGGTAAAATTAGTGGTAAAATAAGTGGTAAAACGTTTTATTAATAATATGTCCTTCAGTCGAGCCAGTGGCAGAAGTGTAAATTCAGTGATGCTCAAAGGTGGAATATTTAAGTTGATGTCACAGCTGAAGAGTTTCAAAGATTTTGTAGAATTTGACAAAATCTGTCAAAAATCAGAAATTCATGAACCTCATGACCAAGGCTTCTTTTCAATTTGATTTGTATAGGTTGTTACCCGAAATGTCCCCCTGGACAGTCTTTCTTTGATGAAGACACAATGAAATGTGTAAAAGAGGAGCAGTGTGGCTGCTTTGATGAGCAGGGGAATCATTATCTCAACGATGAGAGAGTTCCTTCAGAAGAAAACTGTCAAATATGGTATGCTACCATTTAATGTCCACTCAAATACAGCATACTTTGATGAAAGCTCATTTTAATTCTAAAACTGTTTATACCTGAAGCTATTGCAATGCCATGGAAATCAGCTGCAAATACGATGTCACTGGTAATGAAAGATGTTTACACTTCTGAATTCTTATTTTATATTATCAATGTAGTAATTTGATAGAGTAAATTATTTTATTCCCATGTTTGCAGCATGCACCTGCATATTTAAAGGAAACAAGTATCAGTATGGAGAAACTATATATAACACAACAGATGGGCTCGGCCACTGCATAACAGCTGTCTGTGAAAAAGATGGAATGATTAAAAAGGATTCATACCCTTGTTCAGCATCACAGCCAACAACAACCTACTCTCCAACAACGGTCTTCAACTTCTCAAGTAAATCAATGTTTTACTACTCTCTTTAATATCATCACTACGTTTCATATAAATAAAAATTAACAATTTCTAGCCATGAAGCCTATTATAATATTTTTTGTCTTTTGAAGTATATTATATCATGGTTTGGATGATAGGATCTATGCTCTATCATACTATTTTATCTTGGAGTTGCACATCGGGCACACTATTTATATTGGACATTAGGTCTAGATGCCACTTTTCCCACTCGCCATGAATATAGCCATAGATGCTGAAATGGCAAGAATAAATAAATAACAGAGATGAAACAATTTCTGTAAAAATCTCATGTTAAACAAGTCCTCTGTAAACAGAAAAATAAGATATTAATGCATTGAAATGTGACGGTAACTAGGGTAAATCTATGTATCACTGATTTGCTGTGTATAAGGAGATAATTCAGCAGGTTATTACTTCTGAAGTCTTTTACCAATTTGTTTGAGTTTTCTGGTAAGGGTACCTTACATGACCAATTAGTTAAAGCAATATAATAATAAACTTGCCACAAAGTTTATTATTGAAAATTTTAAGTCATGTTAAATTCAAATTTTTCAAAACCTTATCTCTGAAAAGGCTAATATAGAGCTAAAATAATAGTCAGATTCACTTCCCATTTTAAAACCTATTTTAAATTTGAATTTGATTTTGTTTCAGGTACAGATGTGCCAATAACTTCAGCCAAGTACACTTCAGAATCTGTTTTAACAAAGACAACACCATCATTCAGCACAACAGGAAAAGTAACAACAGATGAATCCAAATGTACAGTTTGCTACTGGACACAATGGATGAATGTTGATTATCCAAAATTCGGACCACAGGGAGGTGACAATGAAACAATAAAAAACGTAGTAAATTCTGGACGGTACAATGTATGTTCAAACCCAATAGAAGTCATCTGTCAAGCTGTGAGATATCCAGGCGTACCTTTATCACTTTTACACCAAGACGTAGTCTGCAATAATTCAGGATTAATTTGTGAAAATAAAGACCAAACACAACCAAAATGTTTAGACTTTGAGATAAAAGCAAAATGTTGTGAAAAAGTTCCATGTCCACAACCGTCAGTGAGCTCAAGCACATCAACAACTGTTATAATCACAAAACAGCCACCTCAAACTGCTACTAGACTGTCATCAACTGTTACGTCCTTACCACCAACAGTCCAAAGTTCCTCCACTCAAACATTCATATCCACTCCAAAAACCACAAATTTCCTCTCTACCCATTCATGTGTTTGCAGTTGGTCAGATTGGCTGGACTTTGGTAGACCAACAGCAGGATCTGATGGGGAAGTAATACCAATTGAAAAAATAACTGACACCTATCCTTCTCTCTGCAAAGTACCAGTACAAGTGGAATGCCGTGCAAAACAATTTCCAGGACTCCCTCTTTCACAGCTTGGCCAAGCGATAAAATGTAATGCAAAAGACGGATTGATTTGCTTAAATAGAAACCAAGGCCTTGCACAGCGGTGCTTTAAATATGAAATCAGAGTGCTCTGCTGTGATGAAACCTGTGGCAGCATCCCAACACACACAACACTTCCAGAGACCACTAGGGTGTCATCAACAAGCATGTCCACTTCATCAAGCACATCCACACCAACAGTACAAAATTATTCTACTAGTACAAGCATTTCTACAACTCCCACAAATGCAACATTTACTCAAACTTCATCGACAAATACTCCAACTTCAACAACACCAAAACCAACCATTTTAAGCCCCTCCTCTGGGTGTGTTTGCAGTTGGTCAGATTGGCTGGACTTCGGTGGTCCAACAACAGGTCCGAACGGTGGTGCAGTAATACCAATTGAAAAAATAACTGACACCTATCCTTCCCTATGTAAAGTACCATTGCAAGTGGAATGTCGAGCAAAACGTTTCCCTGGACTCCCTCTCTCACAGCTTGGCCAGGTGATAAAATGTAATGCAAATGACGGATTGATTTGCATAAATAGAAACCAAGGCTTTGCTCAACAGTGTGTTGACTTTGAGATTAGAGTGCTCTGTTGTGATGGAAACTGTGGCAGCTTCTCAACACATGCACCCCTTTTAGCCACCACTAGAGTGTCATCAACAAGCATAACCACATCAGCAAGCACATCCACACCAACAATCCAGAGTTCTTCCACTAGCACAAGCATTTCTTCTACTGTAACATCCATTCCAATGACTTCAACAAGTTCTCCAACTTCCACAACACCAAAATCAACCACTTTTAATCCTCCCCCTGGATGTGTTTGCAGTTGGTCAGATTGGCTGGATTTCGGAAGCCCAACAACAGCTTTTAACGGTGGTGCAGTAATAACAATTGAAAAAATAACTGACACCTATGCTTCTCTTTGCAAAGTACCAACACAAGTGGAATGTCGTGCAAAACGTTTCCCTGGACTCCCTCTTTCACAGCTTGGCCAGACAGTGAAGTGTAATGCAAGAGACGGATTGATTTGCTTAAATAGAAACCAAGGCCTTGCACAGCGCTGCTTTGATTATGAGATCAGAGTGCTCTGTTGTGATGGAAACTGTAGCAGCCTCCCAACACATGCACCACTTTCAACCACCACTAGTGTCTCATCAACAAGCATGACAACATCAGCAAGCACATCAACAGCACAGAGTCCCTTTACTAGTACAAGCATTTCCACAACTTCTTCAACAGTAACATCCACTGCAACTCTTTCAACAAATTCTTCAACTTCCACAACACCAAAATCAACCACGTTTAGTCCTCCTCCTGGATGTGTTTGCAGTTGGTCAGATTGGCTGGACTTCGGAGGCCCAACAACAGGTCAAAACGGTGGTGAATTAATTCCAATTAAAAAAATAACTGACACCTATCCTTCCCTCTGCAAAGTACCAACACAAATGGAATGTCGTGCAAGACGTTTTCCTGGCCTCTCTCTTCTAGAGCTTGGCCAGACAGTGAAATGTGATGCAAAAGATGGATTAGTTTGCTTGAATAAAAACCAAGGCCTCGCACAGCGCTGCTTTAATTATGAGATCAGAGTGCTCTGTTGTGATGGAAACTGTGGCAGCCTCCCAACACATGCACCACTTCCAACCACCACTATGGTGTCATCAACAAGCATGACCACATCAGCAAGTACATCAACGCCAACAGTCCATAGTTTCACCACTAGCACAAACATTTCTTCTACTTTAACATACATTCCAACTACTTCAACAAGTTCTTCAACTTCCACAACACCAAAATCAACCACGTTTAGTCCTCCTCCTGGATGTGTTTGCAGTTGGTCAGATTGGCTGGACATCAGTGCCCCAACAACAGGTCATGACGGTGGTGAATTAATTCCAATTGAAAAGATAACTGACACTTATCCCTCCCTCTGCAAAGTACCAATTGAAGTGGAATGTCGGGCAAAACGTTTTCCTGGACTCCCTTTATCACAGCTTGGCCAGGTGGTGAAATGTGATGCAAAAGATGGATTAGTGTGCTTGAATAAAAACCAAGGCCTCGCACAGCAGTGCTTTGACTATGAGATCAGAGTGATTTGTTGTGATGGAAACTGTAGCAGCCTCCCAACACAGGCGCCACTTTCAACCACGACTGGAATGTCATCAACAGGCATAACCACAGAGGTTAACACATCAACACAAACAGTGCAGATCTTATCTACTAGTACAAGCACTTCTACAACTCCTACAACATATACTAAAACTTCATCAACAAGTTCTCCAATTTCCACAACACCCAAATCAACCACGTTTAGTCCTCCTCCTGGATGTATTTGCAGTTGGTCAGATTGGCTCAACTTTGGAGGTCCATCAACAGGTCCTAACGGTGGTGAATTAATACCAATTCAAAAAATAACTGACACCTATCCATCCCTCTGCAAAGTACCAGTACAAATGGAATGTCGGGCAAAACTTTTTCCTGGACTCCCTTTATCACAGCTTGGCCAGACAGTGAAATGTAATACAAAAGACGGACTGATTTGCTTAAATAAAAACCAAGGCCTCATACAGCGGTGCTTTGACTATGAGATCAGAGTGCTCTGTTGTGATGTAAACTGTGGCAGCCTCCCAACACATGCAACATTTCCAATGACCACTAGGGTGTCACCAACAAGCATGACCACATCAGCAAGCACATCAACACCAACAGTCCAGATTTCTTCCACTAGTACAAACATTTCAACAACTTCTTCAATGTTAACGTCCACTGCAACTCCTTCAACAAGTTCTCCAACTTCCACAATAAAATCAACCACGTTTAGTCCTCCTCCTGGATGTGTTTGCAGTTGGTCAGATTGGCTGGATTTTGGTGGCCCAACAACAGGTCTTAATGGTGGTGCAGTAATACCAATTCAAAAAATAACTGACACCTATCCATCCCTCTGCAAATTACCTGTACAAATGGAATGTAGGGCAAAGATTTTCCCTGGACTCCCTTTATCACAGCATGGCCAGACAGTGAAATGTAATGCAAAAGATGGACTGGTTTGCTTAAATATAAACCAAGGCCTCACACAGCGCTGCTTTCATTATGAGCTCAGAGTGCTCTGTTGTGATGGAAATTGTGGCATCCTCCCAACACATGCACCATTTCTAACCACCACAATGGTGTCTCCAACAAGCATGACCACATCAGCAAGCACATTAACACCAACAGTCCATAGTTCCACCACTAGCACAATCATTTCTTCTACTGTAACATCCACTCCAACTACTTCAACAAGTTCTTCAACTTCCACAACACCAAAATCAACCACATTTAGTCCTCTTCCTGGATGTGTTTGCAGTTGGTCAGATTGGCTGGACTTCGGAGGCCCAACAACAGGTCAAAACGGTGGTGAATCAATTCCAATTAAAAACATAACTGACACTTATCCTTCCCTCTGCAAAGTACCAACACAAATGGAATGTCGTGCAAGACGTTTTCCTGGCCTCCCTCTTTCAGAGCTTGGCCAGACAGTGAAATGTGATGCAAAAGATGGATTAGTTTGCTTGAATAAAAACCAAGGCCTCACACAGCGGTGCTTTGACTATGAGATCAGAGTGCTCTGTTGTGATGGAAACTGTGGCAGCCTCCCAACACATGCACCACTTCCAAGCACTATTAGTGTATCATCAACTAGCATGTCCACATCAGCAAGCACATCAACACAAACAGCCCAGACTTCCTCCACTAATACAAGCATTTCAACAACTTTTTCAATGGGATCATCCACTGCAACTCCTCCAACAAGTTTTCCAACTTCCACAACACCAAAATCAACCACGTTTAGTCCTCCTTCTGGATGTATTTGCAGTTGGTCAGATTGGCTGGACTTCGGTGCCCCAACAACAGGTCATAACGGTGGTGAATTAATTCCAGTTGAAATGATAACTGACACCTATCCTTCCCTCTGCAAAGTACCAATGCAAGTGGAATGTCGGGCAAAACGTTTTCCTGGAATCCCTCTTTCAGAGCTTGGCCAGACAGTGAAATGTAATTTAAAAGATGGATTAGTTTGCTTAAATAAAAACCAAGGCCTCGCACAGCGGTGCTTTGACTATGAGATCAGAGTGCTTTGTTGTGATGGAAATTGTGGCAGCCTCCCAACACATTCACCACATCCTTCAACCACTAGAGTGTCATCAACAACCATGACCACACCAGTTAGCACATCAGCAACAACAGTGCAGAGCTCCTCTACTAGCACAAGCATTTCTTCTACTGTAACATCCACTGCAACTCATTCAACAAGTTCTCCAACTTCCACAACAGAATCATCCACGTTTAGTCCTCCTCCTGGATGTGTTTGCAGTTGGTCAGATTGGCTGGACTTTGGAAGCCCAACAACAGGTTCTAATGGTGGTGAATTAATTCCAATTGAAAAAATAACTGGCACCTATCCGTCCATCTGCAAAGTACCAGTACAAGTGGAATGTCATGCAAAACGTTTCCCTGGACTTCCTCTTTCAGAGCTTGGCCAGACAGTAAAATGTAATCCAAAAGATGGATTAATTTGCTTGAATAAAAACCAAGGCCTCACACAGCGGTGCTTTGACTATGAGATCAGAGTGCTCTGTTGTGATGAAAACTGTAGTAGCCTCCCAACACATGAACCACTTCAAACCACCACTAGTGTCTCATCGACAAGCATGACAACATCAACAAGCACCTCAACACCAACAGTGCAGACTTCTTCCACTAGTACAAGCATTTCCAAAACTTCTTCAACAGTAACATCCACTGCAACTTCTTTCAGTTCTACAACTTCTCCAACAATAAAATCAACCACGTTTAGTCCTCCTCCTGGATGTGTTTGCAGTTGGTCAGATTGGCTGGACTTTGGAGGTCCAACAACAGGTCATAACGGTGGTGAATTAATTCCAATTGAAAAAATAACTGGCACCTACCCTTCCATCTGCAAAGTACCTATAAAAATGGAATGTAGGGCAAAGCTTTTTCCTGGAGTCCCTTTATCACAGCTTGGCCAGACAGTGAAATGTAATGCAAAAGACGGATTGATTTGCTTAAATAGAAACCAAGGCCTCACACAACGGTGCTTTGACTACGAGATCAGAGTGCTCTGTTGTGATGGAAACTGTAGTAGCCTCCCAACACATGCACCACTTCAAACCACCACTAGTGTCTCATCAACAAGCATGACAACATTAGCAAGCACGTCAACACCACCAGTCCAGACTTCTTCCACTAGTACAAGCATTTCCACAACTTCTTCAACAGTGCCATCCACTGCAACTTCTTTCAGTTCTTCAACTTCCCCAACACCAAAATCAACAACGTTTAGTCCTCCACTTGGATGTGTTTGCAGTTGGTCAGATTGGTTGGACTTTGGAGGCCCAACAACAGGCCATAACGGTGGTGAATTAATTCCAATTCAAAAAATAACTGGCACCTACCCTTCCATCTGCAAAGTACCTATACAAATGGAATGTAGGGCAAAGCTTTTTCCTGGACTCCCTTTATCACAGCTTGGCCAGACAGTAAAATGTAATGCAAAAGACGGATTGATTTGCTTAAATAGAAACCAAGGCCTCACACAGCGGTGCTTTGACTATGAGATCAGAGTGCTCTGTTGTGATGGAAACTGTGGCAGCCTCCCAACACATGCACCACTTCCAAGTACCACTAGGGTGTCATCAACAAGCATGACAACATCAGCAAGCACATCAACACCAACAGCCCAGACTTCATCCACTAATACAAGCATTTCAACAACTTCTTCAATGGTATCGTCCACTGTAACTACTTTAACAAGTACTCCAACTTCCACAACAAAATTAACCACGTTTAGTCCTCCTCCTGGATGTGTTTGCAGTTGGTCAGATTGGCTGGACTTCGGTGCCCCAACAACAGGTCATAACGGTGGTGAATTAATTCCAATTGAATTGATAACTGACACCTATCCTTACCTCTGCAGAGTACCAATGCAAGTGGAATGTCGGGCAAAACGTTTTCCTGGACTCCCTCTTTCAGAGCTTGGCCAGACAGTGAAATGTGATGCAGAAGACGGACTGGTTTGCTTAAATAGAAACCAAGGCCTCACACAGCGCTGCTTTGATTATGAGATCAGAGTGCTCTGTTGTGATGGAAATTGTGGCATCCTCCCAACATATGCACCACTTCTAACCACCACTAGTGTCTCATTAACTAGCATGTCCACATCAGCAAGCACATCAACACCACAAGCTCAGACTTTTTTCACTAATACAAGCAATTCAACAACTTCTTCAATGGTATCGTCCACTGTAACTTCTTCAACAAGTACTCCAACTTCCACAACAAAATTAACCACATTTAGTCCTCCTCCTGGATGTGTTTGCAGTTGGTCAGATTGGCTGGACTTCGGTGCCCCAACAACAGGTCATAACGGTGGTGAATTAATTCCAATTGAAATGGTAACTGGCACCTATCCCTCCATCTGCAAAGTACCAATGCAAGTGGAATGTCAGGCAAAACGTTTCCCTGGACTCCCTCTTTCAGAGCTTGGCCAGAAGGTAAAATGTAATCCAAAAGATGGGTTAGTTTGCTTGAATAAAAACCAAGGCCTCACACAGCGGTGCTTTGACTATGAGATCAGAGTTCTCTGTTGTGATGGAAACTGTGGCAGCCTCCCAACACATGCACCACTTCCAAGTACCACTAGGGTGTCATCAACAAGCATGACAACATCAGCAAGCACATCAACACCAACAGTCCAAACTTCCTCCACTAGTACAAACATTTCATCTTCTTCAACAGTAACATCCACTGCAACTTTTTTCAGTTCTACAACTTCCCCAACACCAAAATCAACCACGTTTAGTCCTCCTCCTGGATGTGTTTGCAGTTGGTCAGATTGGCTGGACTATGGTGCCCCATCAACAGGTCATAACGGTGGTGAATTAATTCCAATTAAAAAGATAACTGACACCTATCCTTCCCTCTGCAAAGTACCAATGCAAGTGGAATGTAGGGCAAAACGTTTTCCTGGAATCCCTCTTTCAGAGCTTGGCCAGACAGTGAAATGTAATTCAAAAGATGGATTAGTTTGCTTAAATAAAAACCAAGGCCTCGCACAGCGGTGCTTTGACTATGAGATCAGAGTACTTTGTTGTGATGGAAATTGTGGCAGCCTCCCAACACATTCACCACTTCCTTCAACCACTAGAGTGTCATCAACAACCATGACCACACCAGTTAGCACATCAGCAACAACAGTGCAGAGCTCCTCTACTAGCACAAGCATTTCTTCTACTGTAAAATCCACTGCAACTCATTCAACAAGTTCTCCAACTTCCACAACAGAATCATCCACGTTTAGTCCTCCTCCTGGATGTGTTTGCAGTTGGTCAGATTGGCTGGACTTTGGAAGCCCAACATCAGGTTCTAATGGTGGTGAATTCATTCCAATTGAAAAAATAACTGGCACCTATCCATCCATCTGCAAAGTACCAGTACAAGTGGCCTGTCATGCAAAACGTTTCCCTGGACTTCCTCTTTCAGAGCTTGGCCAGACAGTAAAATGTAATCCAAAAGATGGATTCATTTGCTTGAATAAAAACCAAGGCCTCACACAGCGGTGCTTTGACTATGAGATCAGAGTGCTCTGTTGTGATGGAAACTGTAGTAGCCTCCCAACACATGCACCACTTCAAACCACCACTAGTGTCTCATCGACAAGCATGAAAACATCAACAAGCACGTCAACACCAACAGTCCAGACTTCTTCCACTAGTACAAGCATTTCCAAAACTTCTTCAACAGTAACATCCACTGCAACTTCTTTCAGTTCTACAACTTCCCCAACACCAAAATCAACCACGTTTAGTCCTCCTCCTGGATGTGTTTGCAGTTGGTCAGATTGGCTGGACTTTGGAGGCCCAACAACAGGCCATAACGGTGGTGAATTAATTCCAATTGAAAAAATAACTGGCACCTACCCTTCCATCTGCAAAGTACCTATACAAATGGAATGTAGGGCAAAGCTTTTTCCTGGACTCCCTTTATCACAGCTTGGCCAGACAGTAAAATGTAATGCAAAAGACGGATTGATTTGCTTAAATAGAAACCAAGGCCTCACACAGCGGTGCTTTGACTATGAGATCAGAGTTCTCTGTTGTGATGGAAACTGTGGCAGCCTCCCAACACATGCACCACTTCCAAGTACCACTAGGGTGTCATCAACAAGCATGACAACATCAGCAAGCACATCAACACCAACAGCCCAGACTTCATCCACTAATACAAGCATTTCAACAACTTCTTCAATGGTATCGTCCACTGTAACTACTTCAACAAGTACTCCAACTTCCACAACAAAATTAACCACGTTTAGTCCTTCTCCTGGATGTTTTTGCAGTTGGTCAGATTGGCTGGACTTCGGTGCCCCAACAACAGGTCATAACGGTGGTGAATTAATTCCAATTGAATTGATAACTGACACCTATCCTTATCTCTGCAAAGTACCAATGCAAGTGGAATGTCAGGCAAAACGTTTTCCTGGACTCCCTCTTTCAGAGCTTGGCCAGACAGTGAAATGTGATGCAGAAGACGGACTGGTTTGCTTAAATAGAAACCAAGGCCTCACACAGCGCTGCTTTGATTATGAGATCAGAGTGCTCTGTTGTGATGGAAATTGTGGCATCCTCCCAACACATGCACCACTTCCAACCACCACTATGGTGTCATCAAGAAGCATTACCACATCAGCAAGCACATCAACACCAACAGTCCATAGTTCCACCATTAGCACAACAATTTCTTCTTCAGTAACATCCACTCCAACTACTTCAACAAGTTCTTCAACTTCCACAACACCAAAATCAACCACGTTTAGTCCTCCTCCTGGATGTGTTTGCAGTTGGTCAGATTGGCTGGACTTTGGTGCCCCATCAACAGGTCATAACGGTGGTGAATTAATTCCAATTGAAAAGATAACTGACACTTATCTCTTCCTCTGCAAAGTACCATTTGACGTGGAATGTCGGGCAAAACGTTTTCCTGGACTCCCTCTTTCAGAGCTTGGCCAGAAGGTAACATGTAATCCAAAAGATGGGTTAGTTTGCTTGAATAAAAACCAAGGCCTCACACAGCGGTGCTTTGACTATGAGATAAGAGTTCTCTGTTGTGATGGAAACTGTGGCAGCCTCCCAACACAAGCACCGCTTTCAAGTACCACTAGGGTGTCATCAACAAGCATGACAACATCAGCAAGCACGTCAACACCAATAGTCCAGACTTCCTCCACTAGTACAAACATTTCATCTTCTTCAACAGTAACATCCACTGCAACTTTTTTCAGTTCTACAACTTCCCCAACACCAAAATCAACCACGTTTAGTCCTCCTCCTGGATGTGTTTGCAGTTGGTCAGATTGGCTGGACTTTGGTGCCCCATCAACAGGTTATAACGGTGGTGAATTAATTCCAATTAAAAAGATAACTGACACCTATCCTTCCCTCTGCAAAGTACCAATGCAAGTGGAATGTCGGGCAAGACGTTTTCCAGGACTCCCTCTTTTACAGCTTGGTCAGGTGGTGAAATGTGATTCAAAAGATGGATTAGTTTGCTTAAATAAAAACCAAGGCCTTGCACAGCAGTGCTTTGACTATGAGATCAGAGTGCTTTGTTGTGATGGAAACTGTGGCAGCCTCCCAACACATGCACCACTTCCAACCACCACTAGGGTGTCATCAACAAACATGACCACATCTGCAAGCACATCCACACCAACTGTGCAGAGCTCCTCTACTAGTACAAGCGCTTCCACAACTCCCACAACTGCAACATTTACTAAAACTTCATCAACAAGTTCTCCAATTTTCACAACACCAAAATCAACCACGTTTAGTCCTCCTCCTGGATGTGTTTGCAGTTGGTCAGATTGGCTGGACTTTGGAGGCCCAACAACAGGTCCTAACGGTGGTGAATTAATTCCAATTAAAAAAATTACTGGCAACTATCCTTCCACCTGCAAAGTACCTATACAAATGGAATGTAGGGCAAAGCTTTTTCCTATACTCCCTTTATCACAGCTTGGCCAGACAGTGAAATGTAACGCAAAAGATGGATTGATTTGCTTAAATAGAAACCAAGGCCTCACACAGCGGTGCTTTGACTATGAGATCAGAGTGCTCTGTTGTTATGGAAACTGTGGCAGCCTCCCAACACATGCACCACTACCAACCACCACTAGAGTGTCATCAACTACCAGGACCACACCAGTTAGCACATCAACACCAACAGTCCATAGTTCCACCACTAGCACAAGCATTTCTTCTACTGTAACATCCACTGCAACTCCTTCAACAAGTTCTCCAACTTCCACAACAAAATCATCCACGTTTAGTCCTCCTCCTGGATGTGTTTGCAGTTGGTCAAATTGGTTGGACTTTGGAAGCCTAACAACAGGTTCTAATGGGGGTGAATTAATTCCAATTGAAATGATAACTGACACCTATCCTTCCCTCTGCAAAGTACCAATGCAAGTGGAATGTCGGGCAAAACGTTTTCCTGGACTCCCTCTTTCAGAGCTTGGCCAGACAGTGAAATGTAATCCAAAAGATGGATTAGTGTGCTTGAATAAAAACCAAGGCGACATACAGCGGTGCTTTGACTATGAGATCAGAGTGCTCTGTTGTGATGGAAATTGTGTCAGCCTCCCAACACATGAACCACTTCCTTTAACCACTAGAGTGTCATCAACAACCATGACCACATCAGTTAGCACATCAACACCAGCAGTGCAGAGCTCCTCTACTAGTTCAAGCACTTCTACAACTCCCACAACTGCAACATCTACTAAAACTTTATCAACAAGTTCTCCAATTTCGACAACAATAAAATCAACCACGTTTAGTTCTCCTCCTGGATGTGTTTGCAGTTGGTCAGATTGGCTGGACTTTGGAGGCCCAACAACAGGTCCTAACGGTGGTGAATTAATTCCAATTAAAAAAATTACTGGCAACTATCCTTCCACCTGCAAAGTACCTATACAAATGGAATGTAGGGCAAAGCTTTTTCCTATACTCCCTTTATCACAGCTTGGCCAGACAGTGAAATGTAACGCAAAAGATGGATTGATTTGCTTAAATAGAAACCAAGGCCTCACACAGCGGTGCTTTGACTATGAGATCAGAGTGCTCTGTTGTTATGGAAACTGTGGCAGCCTCCCAACACATGCACCACTACCAACCACCACTAGAGTGTCATCAACTACCAGGACCACACCAGTTAGCACATCAACACCAACAGTCCATAGTTCCACCACTAGCACAAGCATTTCTTCTACTGTAACATCCACTGCAACTCCTTCAACAAGTTCTCCAACTTCCACAACAAAATCATCCACGTTTAGTCCTCCTCCTGGATGTGTTTGCAGTTGGTCAAATTGGTTGGACTTTGGAAGCCCAACAACAGGTTCTAATGGGGGTGAATTAATTCCAATTGAAATGATAACTGACACCTATCCTTCCCTCTGCAAAGTACCAATGCAAGTGGAATGTCGGGCAAAACGTTTTCCTGGACTCCCTCTTTCAGAGCTTGGCCAGACAGTGAAATGTAATCCAAAAGATGGATTAGTGTGCTTGAATAAAAACCAAGGCGACATACAGCGGTGCTTTGACTATGAGATCAGAGTGCTCTGTTGTGATGGAAATTGTGTCAGCCTCCCAACACATGAACCACTTCCTTTAACCACTAGAGTGTCATCAACAACCATGACCACATCAGTTAGCACATCAACACCAGCAGTGCAGAGCTCCTCTACTAGTTCAAGCACTTCTACAACTCCCACAACTGCAACATCTACTAAAACTTTATCAACAAGTTCTCCAATTTCGACAACAATAAAATCAACCACGTTTAGTTCTCCTCCTGGATGTGTTTGCAGTTGGTCAGATTGGCTGGACTTTGGAGGCCCAACAATAGGTCCTAATGGTGGTGAATTAATACCAATTGAAAAAATAATTGACACCTATCCATCCATCTGCAAAGTACCTATACAAATGCAATGTCGGGCAAAGCTTTTCCCTGGACTCCCTTTATCGCAGCTTGGCCAGACAGTGAAATGTGATGCAAGAGATGGATTAGTTTGCTTAAATAAAAACCAGGGCCTCACACAGCGGTGCTTTGACTATGAGGTCAGAGTGCTTTGTTGTGATGGAAACTGTGACAGCCTCCCAACACATGCACCGCTTTCAAGCACCACTCGAGTGTCATCAACTAGCAAGTCCACATCCGCAGGCACATCCACACCAACAGTCCAGGCTTCCTCCACTAGTACAAACATTTCATCTTCTTCAACAATAACGTTCACTGCAACTCCAACAAATTCTCCAACTTCCACAACAAAATCAACAACGTTTAGTCCTCCTCCTGGATGTGTTTGCAGTTGGTCAGATTGGCTGGACTTTGGAGGCCCAACAACAGGTCATAACGGTGGAGAATTAATTCCAATTGAAAAAATAACTGGCACCTATCCATCCATCTGCAAAGTACCAGTACAAGTGGAATGTCATGCAAAACATTTTCCAGGACTCCCTCTTTCACAGCTTGGCCAGACAGTGAAATGTAATGCAAAAGATGGATTAGTTTGCTTAAATAGAAACCAAGGCCTCACACAGCGGTGCTTTGACTATGAAATCAGAGTGCTCTGTTGTGATGGAAACTGTAGCAGCCTCCCAACACATGCATCACTTTCAACCACCACTGGAGTGTCATCAACAAGCATGACCACATCTGCAAGCACATCCACACTAACAGTGCAGAACTCCTCTACTAGTACAAGCGCTTCCACAACTCCCACAACTGCAACATATACTAAAACTTCCTCAACAAGTTCTCCAATTTCCACAACACCAAAAACAACCACATTTAGTCCTCCTCCTGGATGTGTTTGCGGTTGGTCAGATTGGCTGGACTTTGGAGGCCCAACAACAGGTTATAACGGTGGTGAATCAATTCCAATTGAAAAAATAACTGCCACCTATCCTTCCCTCTGCAACGTACCAGTACAAGTGGAATGTCATGCAAAACATTTTCCAGGACTTCCTCTTTCACAGCTTGGCCAGGCAGTGAAATGTAATCCAAAAGATGGATTAGTTTGCTTAAATAAAAACCAAGGCCTCACACAGCGGTGCTTTGATTATGAGATCAGAGTTCTCTGTTGTATTGGAAAATGTGACAGCCTTCCAACCTACGCACCACTTCCAGCCACTAGTTCAAGCTTTTCTACAACCATGCTGTCCACTACAACTCCTTTAACAAGTTCTCCAACTTCCACACCACCAAAATCAACCACATTTAGTCCTCCTCCTGGATGCGTTTGCGGTTGGTCAGATTGGCTGGACTTTGGAGGCCCAACAACAGGTAATAACGGTGGTGAATCAATTCCAATTGAAAAGATAACTGACACTTATCCTTCCATCTGCAAAGTACCAATGCAAGTGGAATGTCGTGCAAAACAATTCCCTGGACTCCCTCTTTCACAGCTTGGCCAGGTGGTGAAATGTGATGCAAAAGATGGATTAGTTTGCTTGAATAAAAACCAAGGCCTCACACAGCGATGCTTTAACTATGAGATCAAAGTGCTCTGTTGTGATGGAAACTGTAGCAGCCTCCCAACACATTCACCACTTCCAAGCACCACAAGGGTGTCATCAACAAGCATGACCACATCAGCAAGCACATCCACACAAACAGTACAGAGTTCCTCCACTAGTACAAACATTTCATTATCTTCTTCAACAGTAACGTCCATTGCAACTCCATCAAGTTCTCCAACTTCCACAACAACAAAATCAACCATGTTTAGTCCTCCTCCTGGATGTGTTTGCAGTTGGTCAGAATGGCTGGACTTTGGAGGTCCAACAACAGGTCATAACGGTGGTGAATTAATTCCAATTGAAAAAATAACTGGCACCTATCCTTCCCTCTGCAAAGTACCAGTACAAGTGGAATGTCATGCAAAAAAATTTCCAGGACTCCCTCTTTCACAGCTTGGCCAGACAGTGAAATGTGATGCAAAAGATGGATTAGTTTGCTTAAATAAAAACCAAGGCCTCACACAGCGGTGCTTTGACTATGAAATCAGAGTGCTCTGTTGTGATGGAAACTGTGACAGCCTCCCAACACATGCACCACTTCCAACCACCACTGGAGTATCATCTGCAAGCACATCCACACGAACAGTGCAGAACTCCTCTACTAGTACAAGCGCTTCCATAACTCCCACAACTGCAACATATACTAAAACTTCCTCAACAAGTTCTCCAATTTCCACAACACCAAAAACAACCACATTTATTCCTCCTCCTGGATGCATTTGCGGTTGGTCAGATTGGCTGGACTTTGGAGGCCCAACAACAGGTTATAACGGTGGTGAATCAATTCCAATTGAAAAAATAACTGCCACCTATCCTTCCCTCTGCAACGTACCAGTACAAGTGGAATGTCATGCAAAACATTTTCCAGGACTTCCTCTTTCACAGCTTGGCCAGGCAGTGAAATGTAATCCAAAAGATGGATTAGTTTGCTTAAATAAAAACCAAGGCCTCACACAGCGGTGCTTTGATTATGAGATCAGAGTTCTCTGTTGTATTGGAAAATGTGACAGCCTTCCAACCTACGCACCACTTCCAGCCACTAGTTCAAGCTTTTCTACAACCATGCTGTCCACTACAACTCCTTTAACAAGTTCTCCAACTTCCACACCACCAAAATCAACCACATTTAGTCCTCCTCCTGGATGCGTTTGCGGTTGGTCAGATTGGCTGGACTTTGGAGGCCCAACAACAGGTAATAACGGTGGTGAATCAATTCCAATTGAAAAGATAACTGACACTTATCCTTCCATCTGCAAAGTACCAATGCAAGTGGAATGTCGTGCAAAACAATTCCCAGGACTCCCTCTTTCACAGCTTGGCCAGGTGGTGAAATGTGATGCAAAAGATGGATTAGTTTGCTTGAATAAAAACCAAGGCCTCACACAGCGATGCTTTAACTATGAGATCAAAGTGCTCTGTTGTGATGGAAACTGTAGCAGCCTCCCAACACATTCACCACTTCCAAGCACCACAAGGGTGTCATCAACAAGCATGACCACATCAGCAAGCACATCCACACAAACAGTACAGAGTTCCTCCACTAGTACAAACATTTCATTATCTTCTTCAACAGTAACGTCCATTGCAACTCCATCAAGTTCTCCAACTTCCACAACAACAAAATCAACCATGTTTAGTCCTCCTCCTGGATGTGTTTGCAGTTGGTCAGAATGGCTGGACTTTGGAGGTCCATCAACAGGTCATAACGGTGGTGAATTAATTCCAATTGAAAAAATAACTGGCACCTATCCTTCCCTCTGCAAAGTACCAGTACAAGTGGAATGTCATGCAAAAAAATTTCCAGGACTCCCTCTTTCACAGCTTGGCCAGACAGTGAAATGTGATGCAAAAGATGGATTAGTTTGCTTAAATAAAAACCAAGGCCTCACACAGCGGTGCTTTGACTATGAAATCAGAGTGCTCTGTTGTGATGGAAACTGTGACAGCCTCCCAACACATGCACCACTTCCAACCACCACTGGAGTATCATCTGCAAGCACATCCACACGAACAGTGCAGAACTCCTCTACTAGTACAAGCGCTTCCATAACTCCCACAACTGCAACATATACTAAAACTTCCTCAACAAGTTCTCCAATTTCCACAACACCAAAATCAACCACGTTTAGTCCTCCTCCTGGATGTGTTTGCAGTTGGTCAGATTGGCTGGACTTTGGGGGTCCAACAACAGGTTCTAATGGTGGGGAATTAATTCCAATTGAAAAAATAACTGCCACCTATCCTTCCCTCTGCAAAGTACCAGTGCAAGTGGAATGTCGTGCAAAACATTTTCCAGGACTTCCTCTTTCACAGCTTGGCCAGACAGTGAAATGTAATCCAAAAGATGGATTCATTTGCTTGAATAAAAACCAAGGCCTCACACAGCGGTGCTTTGATTATGAGATCAGAGTGCTCTGTTGTGATGGAAACTGTGGCAGCCTCCCAACACATGCACCACTTCCAACCACCACTAGGGTGTCATCAACAAGAACGTCCACATCAGCAAGTACATCAACACCAACAATCCAGACTTTCTCCACTAGTACAAACATTTCTACAACTGTAACGTCCACTGCAACTCTTTCAACAAGTTCTCCAACTTCCACAACATTAAAAACAACCACGTTAAGTCCTCCTCCTGGATGTGCTTGCAGTTGGTCAGATTGGCTGGACTTCGGTGTCCCAACAACAGGTCCTAACGGTGGTGAATTAATACCAATTAAAAAAATAACAGACAGCTATCCTTCTCTCTGCAAAGTACCAATGCAAGTGGAATGTCGGGCAAAACTTTATCCTGGACTTCCTCTTTCACAGCTTGGCCAGACAGTGAAATGTAATTCCAAAGATGGACTTGTTTGCTTAAATAAAAACCAAGGCCTCACACAGCGGTGCTTTGATTATGAGATCAGAGTTCTCTGTTGTATTGGAAAATGTGACAGCTTTCCAACCTACACACCACTTCCAGCCACTAGTTCAAGCTTTTCTACAACCATGCTGTCCACTACAACTCCTTTAACAAGTTCTCCAACTTACACACCACCAAAAACAACCACATTTAGTCCTCCTCCTGGATGCGTTTGCGGTTGGTCAGATTGGCTGGACTTCGGTGACCCAACGACAGGTCCTGAAGGTGGTGAATTAATACCAATTAAAAAAATAACAGACAGCTATCCTTCTCTCTGCAAAGTACCAATGGAAGTGGAATGTCGGGGAAAACTTTATCCTGGACTCCCTCTTTCAGAGCTCGGCCAGACAGTAAAATGTAATGCAAAAGATGGGTTAGTTTGCTTAAATAAAAACCAAGGCCTCACACAGCGGTGTTTTGACTATGAGATCAGAGTTCTCTGTTGTAATGGAAACTGTGGCAGCCTCCCAACACATTCACCACTTTCAGCCACTAGTACTGGTGTGTCTACAACCATACTGTCTACTACAATTCCTTCAACAAGTTCTCCATCTTCCACAACACCAAAAACAACCACATTTAGTCCTCTTCCTGGATGTGTTTGCAGGTGGTCAGATTGGCTGGACTTCGGAGGCCCAACAACAGGTCAAAACGGTGGTGAATTAATTCCAATTAAAAAAATAACTGACACCTATCCTTCCCTCTGCAAAGTACCAGTACAAGTGGAATGCCATGCAAAACATTTTCCAGGACTTCCTCTTTTACAGCTTGGCCAGGCAGTGAAATGTAATCCAAAAGATGGATTAGTTTGCTTAAATAAAAACCAAGGCCTCACACAGCGGTGCTTTGATTATGAGATCAGAGTGCTCTGTTGTGATGGAAACTGTGGCAGCCTCCCAACACATGCACCACTTCCAACCACCACTAGGGTGTCATCAACAAGAACGTCCACATCAGCAAGTACATCAACACCAACAATCCAGACTTTCTCCACTAGTACAAACATTTCTACAACTGTAACGTCCACTGCAACTCTTTCAACAAGTTCTTCAACTTCCATAAAAACAACTACGTTGAGTCCTCCTCCTGGATGTGCTTGCAGTTGGTCAGATTGGCTGGACTTTGGTGGCCCAACAACAGGTCCTGAAGGTGGTGAAGTAATACCAATTAAAAAAATAACTGACAGTTATCATTCTCTCTGCAAAGTACCAATGCAAGTGGAATGTCGGGGAAAACTTTATCCTGGACTTCCTCTTTCACAGCTTGGTCAGACAGTGGAATGTAATTCCAAAGATGGACTTGTATGCTTAAATAAAAACCAAGGCCTCACAAAGCGGTGTTTTGACTATGAGATCAGGGTTCTCTGTTGTAATGGAAACTGTGGCAGCCTCCCAACACATTCACCACTTCCAGCCACTAGAACAAGTGTTTCTACAACAATACTGTTCACTTCAAATCCTTTAACAGTTTCTCCAACTTCCACAACACCGAAAACAACCACATTTATTCCTCCCTCTGGATGCATTTGCAGATGGTCAGATTGGCTGGACTTCGGTGGCCCAACAACAGGTCCTGAAGGTGGTGAAGTAATACCAATTGAAAAAATAGTTAACACCTATCCTTCTCTCTGCAAAGTACCAATGCAAGTGGAATGTCGGGCAAAACTTTATCCTGGACTTCCTCTTTCACAGCTTGGCCAGACAGTAAAATGTAATACCAAAGATGGACTTGTTTGCTTAAATAAAAACCAAGGCCTCATACAGCGATGCTTTGACTATGAGATCAAAGTGCTCTGTTGTGTTGGAAACTGTGACAGCCTCCCAACCCACGCACCACTTCCAGTCACCACTAGGGTGTCATCAACAAGAACGTCCACATCAGCAAACACATCCATACCAACAGTCCAGAGTTTTTCTCCAATTACCTCAAAATCAACAACATATAGCTCTCCCCCTGGATGTGTTTGTAGTTGGTCAGATTGGCTGGACTTCGATAGCCCAACAACAGGTACTGAAGGTGGTGAAGTAATACCAATTGAAAAAATAGTTAACACCTATCCTTCTCTCTGCAAAGTACCAATGCAAGTGGAATGTCAGGCCAAACTTTATCCTGGACTTCCTCTTTCACAGCTTGGTCAGACAGTAAAATGTAATGCAAAAGATGGACTTGTTTGCTTAAATAAAAACCAAGGCCGCACACAGTGGTGCTTTGACTATGAGATCAGAGTTCTCTGTTGTAATGGAAACTGTGGCATCCTCCCAACATATGCACCGTCATCAACAAGCATGTCCACACCAACAGTCCAGAGTTTCTCCAGTTCCACAACTCCCACAATTGCAACGTCTACTACAACTCCTTCAACAAGTTCTCTAACTTTCACAAAACCAGAATCAACCACATACAGTCCTTCTGCTGGGTGTGCTTGCAGTTGGTCAGATTGGCTGGACTTCGGGTCCCCAACAACAGGTCCTGATGGTGGTGAACTAATACTTATTAAAGAAATATTTGACATCTATCCTTCCTTCTGCAAAGTACCAGTGCAATTGGAATGTCGTGCGAAAATGTATCCTACACTCCTTCTTTCACAACTTGGACAGGTGGTGAAGTGTAATGCAAATGATGGACTGATTTGTCTTAACAAAGACCAAGATATGACACAGCAATGCTTTGACTATGAGATCAGAGTGTCTTGCTGTAAGGGTAATTGTTACAGCTCAACACAGGCACCAATTACCACTCCTGATTTGGCACCTTCAGCAACTCCAAATTCAAGTGTTACTGTTTCTCCTGAATGCATTTGTAATTGGTCAGAATGGTTTGATTTTGGAAGCCCAACAACAGGATCTGAGGGTGGGGAAATGATACCCATAAATGAAATTATAAATGCATATCCTAATACTTCTGCTCCAATTGAAATTAAATGTCGTGCAAAACTTTACCCTGAACTTGAACTATCACAACTGGGCCAGGTGGTGACATGTAATACTAAGGATGGACTTGTTTGCTTAAACAAGAACCAGGGTGTTACACAGCAATGTTTTGATTATGAGATTAAATTGCTTTGTTGTCAAGGATTGTGTGAAATAACACCATATACATCGCAAAGTTCATATTTTTCCTCCAGTACAATTTCAACCACAACTTTTCCAGTTCTATCAGAATCAACAAAGAGGCCAAGCACAGAACATCAACATTGTTTCTGTGAAATAAATGGTGATACATTTGCTCAAGGTATTTTTAATGTTCTTTAATATTGATTATTTTTTAGAATATTTAAATATACTCCTGCTGATTTGTGACAGTGTTTTATGTATCTATGTTTCAGTTTCTCTTCTTTGTTTACAGGATATGTAATTTATAATAAAACCGATGGTGACGGATGGTGCTATATAGCAAAATGCGCCAAAACAGAAGAGATGAAATGTGATGTAATAAAATTATCAGTACCCTGTTTAACAACAGTCTCACCCTCAACATCCACACCATTTACAGGCAACTGTAATAATCATGTTCCTCCTCTTGCAGTAAGTTCTTAAATAATTCAGGTTTATGTAACGCTTTTGTAGTGCCTCAGATTTTTTGTCAAATTTAGAAAGTCCCTGGTTTGATTTTAATGATACTACACCAACAAGCAACTTTTCTTATTATGTTATTTTAGAATGGTGAATCTGTAAATTGTGGAAATTGCTATATTGACACTTGCATGAACAGTACAATCAAACATTCAGCGGTAGAGTGTGAACCTGTTGAGTATCCAGTGTGTATGAATGGATATCCACCACTGAAAATACCTGATGAATCTGGATGCTGTTACAAATATCAGTGTCAATGTGAGTTAACACGACTAGCTGATGTTCCTAATTATTAAGTTTTTTGCTTTAAGCTTTGGCTATAAAATGCACTCTGTGTTGTTTTAGGTATCTGCAGTGGCTTTGGAGATCCACATTACATCACATTTGATGGAACATATTACCCTTTTCAAGGAAACTGCTCTTACGTTCTTGTCAAAGAAATCGATTTGAAGTACAATTTTAGTGTTATTATTGACAATGTCTTCTGTGACTCTGAAGATGGGCTTTCCTGCCCTAAATCCCTGACGATTTACTACAAATCTTTTGAGATGTTTATGGCTCAGGAGAATTCTGCAGGAGTTGTTACAAATTTGGTAAGTAATATAAATAGCAGGGGTATTTTTTAATTAGATTTTACAGTGAAAAAACAATTTTTGAAACTGCTTCATAGTGCCTTGAGAACTTAGAACTTGTAGCACTTCATTCAAAATAGAAAAGAAATTTTATTTTCAATTATTTTAACTATTGGTTTATTGATTTTTTATGTGACATTTGGTATGCCACCCTTATTTAACTGATTCAAACCATTGTCTCATTTAATAGTACCACCCCCACCCTTAGTGTCCCTTTTTTGGTTTGATGGGAATGTACTTGGTTTACATTAACTGTTGAATTTGTAGAAATGTTATGATGGGGTTCCAGGTTTCTTTAAAGGCAGATATATTATTATTTTTATGAGCTATGGTTTCCTCTATCAAAATGAGTTTTGTGATTAGGTTAGTCCAATGGTTAAGATTGGAAGAAGATTTCGATTTCCAGTTTTGAAAGACTATTTTCTTAGCGACAGCTAGAGAGACAAAGACTGGGGTTTTGTATTTGGGGGATGGGGTGTCTGAAGTAAATCCTAGAAGAGTGTATGAGACAGTGGGACTTTGCAATCCAGGATAGAAGTCAATGTGTTTGTTACTGTGGTCCAGAGAGAGTGAACAGGCTGGCAGAGCCAGGTAGCATAGAAATAGGTGTCTGTGCTCCCAGAGGGGAATGACCTTATGTGATTGTCGTATGCTGATATTATTCAAAACTGAAAGATGACATCTTCATTTCCAGTGTTTTGAAAGGATAGTTAATAAAAAACAGCTGTTTATTTGCTTGGTGACATCTTCAGTAGAACAATAAAGAAGATGTTTTGCAGAAACCCCAGTGCTCTGTGATTCATATAATGCAAGTTTCCACCATGTTGAGAATTTAGAAAGCAGATATACCCTAGACAAAAGTAAACCCCACGACTCCTGGTGACATATTGACGTCTTGTGAAGCTGATTAATCAGTTTTAGCAAGAAATTGAACTTTATTTACATCATTATTATCATTAAGGCAGAGCCTCTGCCAAACATGAACACAATCTTCTTCTTGTGGTGTTTGATGGCTGCCTCTCACTGCCACCTATAGAGCAGGAGGGTAAAGCACACTTCTTTGAAAACGCAAATGACTGGGGCCCTGTCCCAAATGGCACACTCCGGACTTGTGGTCCTCCTCAGAGTCCACACTTTGATGACATCATGTAGTCCAGACTTTAGGGACCCTTGATTCGAGTCCAAGGGGGTGCACCGGAGTCGTATTTTGGGGGACAGACTCGAGCATCACACCGGAAATAGGTAGAGAAGTTGCCCGTCAGTGTGAACTCCTCCCTTCCGTCGTCTGATTGGTCTGATTGCCCTTTCGCAAGGACTTCTGGGTCGGTAAAGTGCGCGAAGCCTGCTGCAGTGCTTCGCTGAAGACCACATCAAGGGGGCAAAGGAGGCGCTGATGAGCACACTTCAAAGGGTAAAAATTACAGATGGGACACCCTACGGACTCGTAGACTAAGCGAGAACGCACAATTTAAGGCCACGAGACCGAAAGTCCACATGAAGTGCGCCATTTGGGACAGGACTTGGGTTGCTTCTGTGGTGTTGACAGTTCACGAAGCCCTGCTGCCAGGACAAACAGCAAACAGGGAAAACAATAAAAGGCATGGCTTGCAGTGCATACGACTAAATGATTTTGCAGCGCATACGACTAAATGATTTTATTTTGTTTAATATTTGCACTATATATTTAACTTACTGTTACTGTTAGCTTTCTTCTCTGGCTAACTTTAAGGGGGCGGTGCCCCAGTGTCCCCTATTGACCATCCACCACTGGTCATCTATCTTGCTTATGTTTTAATGATTCATCCACAGGCCATTTCCTCAAAGTAGTCAAGACAGAAGCAGTTGAAAGTGGACAAAAGAGACTAATTAAAATACCAGGTGTACAGATAAATGTGTCTCTCTCGTCCACTTATGATCCAATTGACCAAAATTCATCTTAATATCAGGTGTAAACAACCTCAATGTTATCAGGAGTCATGGGAATTACTTTGGTTTTGGATATATCTGCTTTTAGCCTTAGGCATTATATGAATCACAGACCACTGGGGTTTCTGCAAAATATTTAACATTTTTTTAAATGTCACCAACATATATCGGATGGCCTGAGTGTGAGTAAATAAACAGCACGTTTTTTTTATTTTTGGGTGAACTACCCCTTTCAGAATTGTAAAGAAATACAGGTATAAACACACATTTCTGCTTTTCATTCTCTCTTTAAGATTTATGTGAACCAAAAGAAAGTCAGTATGCCATTTCAGAGTGAAGAGTTTCGTGTCACAGAGAATGGAATCGAGTCTCTTGTGGTCATACCTGAAATCAGTGCGCAGATCTATTTTACCGGCATGATGTTTTCCATTCACCTTCCATTGCGAGACTTTTATGGAAACACAGAGGGACATTGTGGTGAGTTCTTGCTTGTATTCTGAATGTCACGTTTTAGATTATAATAGTTTGACAGTGTTATATTTCCATTGTTTTAATTATACATTGGGTTTTCAGGTACATGTGACAATAACCAATCAGATGACTGTCGCTTGCCTAATGGTACCATTGCGTCATCTTGCCAAGATATGGCTTCACATTGGCATGTTAAAAACAGCAACAGTGTTTGTCCTCCACCAAAGCCTGAGCCCACACCGATACCCTGTCCACCTCCAGCCATCTGTAAAATCATCGAGAGCGAGTGAGCAGTCCGTTTAAACCCATTCATCGAACACAGAGTTTACTTAAAATGAGAATAACATTGTCATAAACCTTTGTATCTTTGATCTTCTGCGCAGGCTCTTTGAGAAATGTCGCATGTTGGTCCCTCATGAGCCGTATGTGAAAGCATGCAACCTTGATGTTTGTCATATGAGTGAGACCATCGGCTGTTCCAGCCTGCAGGCGTATGCAGATGAATGTGCTATGGCAGGAATCTGTGTGGACTGGAGATCGGCTACAGACGGAGCGTGTGGTAAGTCTAACTAAACATCACGATCGCATAAGAATAACTGTTTTAATCACTGTTTTTAGTCAGCATCTGACTATTTTACCCTTTCAGATTTGAAATGCAAAGAGCCACAGGTATATAAAGCATGTGGACCACAGGTGGAACCAACGTGTGATGAGAGGTACAGTATATCAAATCAAAAAGTTTCTCTTTTGTATACACAACTGTGGCAAATGAAATTGACTATGAGATTATTGTTTATGTGTGTTATATTAGATTTAACCTCAAATACATACATCAGAATGATGCCTTCCGGGCTTTGGAATCCATGATATGGGAAGGTTGTCATTGCCCGAATGGTACCACACTTTTGAGTCCTAATTCTAATATCTGTGTTCCCACCTGTGGTAAGTGCTATTTAACATTTATGAATATAATAAAGGTTTTGAGCAGATTAACTCATTCCCCGTCCAGAAAATGTTATACTTAAAATATATGAACATACAAATATATCAAATGAAACAACAGACCATCTGCTTTCAAACAAACAAAACTGGAAGACAATTTTTCATCCTATCTATATTTTTTCTCTGCCTATATTTTTTTCTCTGCTTATAAACTCTTAAATATGGGTATTTTTCTTTGCAAAAAGCTGAAGTGATTGCATTTTTGTGAAGGAATTTTGTTAGAGATCAGATTCAGAACGATTATCAAAACATACACAGAGTTTAAAATTAATAAATTAAGTTTTGGTTTCAGTTTTTTCATAAATTGGGTGAGTGGCCATCTAGTGGATTATCGCGGTATTGCAGATTAACATAGAATTCAAATTGTTGCAAACGTTTTCTTTTAATTGATGATATAACTCGTCAGTGGCGGGGAAAGAGTTAAATCTGTATGTGCATATAACTACACACATAATAACAAATCAACATAAACATGCAGACAGTCAGAGATTAATTTTCAGATTTTTTTGACATGTCCTCTAGCGTAACTTGCTAAACTCTATCTAAAATTGTTTTCTCTTTACACCATCTTTTAAAAGTATAATTCATGCAGGCTTCATTTTGAGCTCACATGTATTCAGAAACACTTACAGGTATATTTAAACTGATGTAGTGAGGCTAAAACTGTGAAAGAGTTATCAATCAGTTATAAAACAGATGTTAAGTCATTTTTCCTCAAGTGCACACGAGTGGACATCATTACATTAAATGTGTTATGTGGTTATTGATATTCTTTAAACATGCACACTGCTTGACTTTCCAGAGATTTGTATGTTACCAAATGGAGGATGGAGGAAGGTAGGAATATTGAATAATTAAGTTAAGAAACAAACGTTGAAGAGCTTTGCTATTTAATACACTCGCTGCCAGTAAATATCTTATTGAAGTCATTTAAACTCTTGATGTATTTGTAAGGCTAATGACACATGGATGATGGGATGCGAGATGTGTAGATGTCAGGAAGAATCCTTGACCGTACACTGTGAAGCTCTTTCATGTCCTACACAACATCCAGTTATCTGTCATGAGATTGGTCAGGTTAAGGTTACAGAAATCGTGGACTGCTGTGAGATTAACAAATGTGGTGAGTTATAAACATACAAGACACTTACTATAGAATCACATATTTGAGGGGCCTAAACATGCTTGAAAACTCATGACACGTTGCACATGCATTCGAAGTGGTGAAAATGTACATGTGGTATAAGTTTCAGAATTGGGCATGTAAAAATGGCTCTATAGCACCACCTACAAAAAGTTATAGTGCCACCTACTTTAAACGTAAAGGTACAACATTTGGTAGGATCACCCCAAGACCTACAAAAAGTATCTTGGGGCCAAGCTCAAAACCTCACAGAAAGTCGGCCATTAAGAATTTTCTTTGTAAGTTTTGTGCAAATTTGGCCAGTTTCAGGCTTTATACTTTAACAAACTCCTCCTAGAGAGTTCATATTTGGTCTAATGCAGGGGTGTCCAATCCTGCTCCTGGAGGGCCGGTGTCTTTGCAGAGTTTTATTTCAACCCTTATCAAACACACCTGATCCAGCTAATCAAGGTCTTAGCAGGCAGACTAGATACTTTGAGGCAGCTGTGTTCAGGGAAGATTTAACTAAACTCTGCAGGATACCGGCCCTCCAGGACCGACTTTGGACACCGTTGGTCTAATGTAAAGGCCTTAGCGATGCTAAATTGCAGAGATCTTGATTTTTCATTGGAGGGTGTGTCCATGGCAGCTGGACAGATTTTGCTATTTCGCCATGAAACAGGAAGTTGTTCTAAGAGCTGATTCACACTGGATGCGTGGCGTGAGCGTCTCAGCTGCGTGGCATGTCCATTTTTATTTAGGCTCCCATGTTAGCAGGTTTGACCGTGCACACCCTAACTCAGGCTTAAAATGCCCAATCTGACCCACGCTTCACATGTATGATAAGAGTCCTGGCCTGAACACATTTGCCAATATTCAGCTACAGTCATAGTGCCACCTGCTGCCAGCAGGAGGTGTGACACATCAATATTCCTTTAAATATACGTATAGACCATTTTGCAAGATGTAAACAACACTGTTTTTTCTAACACTGAACAAAATATTAATAATAATTCATATTAAAACAAAGTACAACCAACAGAAAATTTAGAACTGAATCAAAATGTAAAATAAATGTGAACAAACGAACTTAAAAACAACAGGAAGTGTAGCTAAACCAGTGTTGTTTACATCTTGCAAAATGGTGTATATTTATCCATTCAAATTCATATTCCCACTGTTCACTGCTTTCCAGAGGTCATCGGGTGGTGGTGCCCATGCGTGTGAGGGCCATTCCATTTTTTATTTGTCTTTAAAATGTTTATTGTCAAAAAAGAAAAGATTTGTTGGTTCATTGGTTCAGTAAGTTATCTGGTTGCCTTAACATTTTGAGTTAATTCAACTTAAAAATAAAAAACTAAATTAAAAGAAAGGTTGCGTGATAATATTGTGTCACCTAATATTTTTAAGATTAATTAACTCAATTTTAAGGCCGCCACGTAACTTTTTTAAGTTGAACCAACCATTTTTTACAGCGTAACCTCTGAATTTTCTGTTTTTTTATTGTTTTTTTTTTTTTTACAGTGTGTGATGTTAGTCTTTGTCCCAGTAAGATCTTCACTTGTCCTGTTGGATTCAGTGTGGAGATAACAATGGGAGTCTGCTGTCCGATCTATCACTGCTGTGAGTTAGGTTTATAATCCTCTCATTTAATACAAAAGACTTACAGTATAAACGCTGAATACTACTTTTAATACTTTTTTCTTTACTGCACAGTGCCAAAAACTGTTTGTGTGTTCAATCATACTGAATATAAGGTAAGGTAAACCTACTTCATGTTATTACTGCTAAACAAATATTGTTTTTGTGATTTGTGATCCTGTCTGTGAAATCCAGACTAAAGTCTTATAATGTAATGATGAAATTTGGAGCATCAAAGTGTGATTTCACATTGAGTTTAGTCTTTGACATGAACTTTCCTGAGTATCCCACTGGGAATCAATAAAGTAAAGTCCATCTGTCCATCCATCCATTTAACCATCTATCCATCCATCCATCCATTCATTCAACCATTCATTCACCCATCCATTTATCCATCCATCCATCTTACTCAGTCAATGTTAAAGATATCAAGATGATATTTTCACAGAATGTTCTGGATGATTTTATGGACTTCATTTGAGTTTTCACAGACAGTGTCAGACATATTTGAGATGTTTATGATTTGAAGTATCTTATGACATCATTTCCTATTTTATTTTAGCCTGGAGCACTTGTGCCCTTCAGTCAGTGTGAGAATTGTCTATGTAGTGATAATGTGGATCCTGAGACTCGACTGCATTCAATTAAATGCCAAGCAGTTCAGTGTGACACATATTGTCAAGTGGTAAGAGAAAAAAACCTTCCCCTTTACTTCAACAGATTACTGATTATTACAAATTCCAGATTGGGCAGAAGGCTTAACCAGTTCCTAAACAAGTCATGTTAAACACTTGCATCCTATTGGTTCATTATCTGTCACAACGTGTTGTCATCATCTTCAGTAAAAATTTGGAAAATGTTATGCATCGCGCATTCAGAATTCTCTGCTTTATCGTGGCTGAAGGTTTAAAACAAGGTTGTTTTACTTTTTGAGAACAGATTGTTATGATTGTTTTTTTTATTTTGAAGTGAACAAATACAAATGCAATATAGAAATATTACAATACTATGTTTGTCTTCTGTTCAGAGAAACTGTTAACACATGAGAATCAGATTACAGACAGATACAAAATAGTTAATAAATTCAAGTTTATAACACGGTTCTGTTGAATGCTATATTCTGATTGGTTGAAAAATGTTCCACGGGTATGCATTATTTTTCGATAACTGCACACCTAACTTTTTAAATGTTTAAAAAAAGGCACCAGACCAATGTTTGTGGTAACTATGGTATAAGAGCAATAATTCTTTGAAAATAATGCACACTCCACTTCGAGTTGTGCCACATTACCTCTTGGGTGTGCATTATTTTCTTATAGTTCAATGGCCCGTCGCCTGTATTCCTTACTTAATTTTAATTTTGTGTATTATTTATAAAGCACATTTTCACTATTTTGCATTGTATCAAAGCAGCTTTACATGAGATTCAACACTGTTATCTAAATGTGTGTTTGGTTTTCTAAGGGATTCGAGTATCAGCTGGTTTCTGGTCAATGCTGTGGACAGTGTGTGCAGACCAGCTGTGTTACTGTGTATGCAGGAAACATCACACAAATCATCGAAGTCAGTTTCATACATCTTCATTTAATGCCACGACTCTATTTCAAACCTATACAGTATGTGAAGAATGAACCAGATTGATGTGAGATGTGTTGTGTTTTCAGCCTGGTAAAGTTTGGTCTCCACCTGGTGACAAGTGTGTGAAATTTGATTGTGTGAAGATTGAAACGCAGTTTATTACAATGGAGGCAAAGACTGTTTGTCCATACTTCAATCCAGATGAATGTGTACCTGTGAGTTGGCAACTAAACATAAACATGTTTTTATTTAAAAAAGTTTTTATTCTGTATAATTTTTGCATGATCGTCTCTCTCGGGCAGGGAACAGAGTTCATTGCTCCTGATGGATGTTGTCGTTCATGTAAGTGTTTCCATTACACTAGCAGGTGAAGGTGCACATCCTTCTGATGTTTAATTATTTATTCATTAATGTAATCAGGGGCAATGCACATTAATAATACATAGTTATGAAAATGTGCCTCCGTAGTGCCTTTTGGCAGGTTGAGATATCGACCATAGGTGGTTTTCTGAATGGAACGTTACAATCAATCACCTCTGAAACGGGCATGTGTACACCGTCCTGTAATCTGATTTATATAATCCTTAAAAACAGGTGGAGAAAAACCATTTAAGATTTTAAAAATAAATACCAAACTGAATCAAATGTTCCCAGCTTAAAATAGACAATGTAGTTAATATGCTACGGTAGTAAAAACTTTTTTTTATCTAAGACCTTAAGAGTTTTTTAGTAAAGTCACTGAATTCAGATGTCTCATCTTTACAGGTGTAACCGTACAAAAGCATTGCAATGTCAGTAAGATGTCAACGTATCTGGAGAGCAACGGCTGCAAGACCACGATGCCGGTGGAGATGGGCACATGTGACGGCTCCTGTAACACATACTCTATGTAAGTTTTAACAACACAAACATATATATATATTTATTTAAAAGTTTGTTGTTTCTAAAAAAGTATATCTCGTCACATTCAGGTACTCCATGAAAGACAAAGCCGTACAACATTCATGTTCCTGTTGTCGAGAAATGGCGACATCAGAGAAGAAAGCAGATCTTGTGTGTCCAGACGGATCCACGATCACACAAACGTATATCTCCATAGAGAAATGTGGCTGTGTGGAGACCGAGTGTGCTGTTCAGCAGAAGTCAATAATAAAACAACGACGCAAACGCTGATGATGTAGAGCTCATAATACTAAAATCACTCTGTTACAATCTGTATTTATAGCTTAACTTCATTATATTATCTCTTCATCTCTGTTATTATTTCTTTTAACAACTCAATAAACTCAATAAATAATTGCAAAGTGATCTTAGTCTTGTGAATGTGGAGAAAGTGTCTATTTAAATGAAATATATTTGATAATGTTTCTGTAAGATAAAGAATGATAATAAATTGCTTTTTCCATCTCCAGCTAAACATGTCGGTATATTCAATTCAAATGTATTTATATGATGCTTTTCATCACAGTGTTGCAAAGCAGCTTTACACAGAAAAAGAAAAAAGGAAACTTATGAGATGCACCAAGGTTTTAACAAAGTTCAAAAGTTTTAGAAAGCTTTTATACCAAAAATGAAATCTGATGGTGTTGTTTGTAGATAAAAATATAATTAAATAACTGAATTCTGAAGACAAAGCAGTCCATACAAAACCATTTTAAAACATCTAAAGTGATAAAAGAGCAAGAGATCATATCTGTAAAGGGTGACTTCAAAGAAGATAATATAAATATATTAAATATATTGTTGAATTGGCCTTGTCTGAAGACTGCAGAAGCATGGCAGTGGGGTTGTATTCAATCCACATGATGCTTTTGTTTATTTGTATTCACAAAAAATATTTACAAAACATCGATTAAAATTAAGAAGCAAATTATATGAAACGGAAATTGGCACTGAAGAAGGAAACAAAACTTATGAAGTGGTCAAAAATGATGTCTGATTCACTCCGTTACCACCCCTATATATGACGATTACAATCTGACTTTCATAATAAGATCATTAAATTAAAACAAAACATAAATAATAGAACAATTTTCAAACACAATAATACTTAAACATAAATATAAGACAAAATACAATGTCCACAACATATAGTTTTGATTTATTTGGAATATTTTTTATTCCATAGAGTTTACTGTTATTCTTTAATGTGGAAGAAAATATAAATAATGAGTAAGAGATCTAAAAATAACTGAACAGTGTTGTGTATATTCAATGCATGAATATATTATAAGATGCTATTTTTCCTCATAAAATTGTATATTAGTAATACAAATGATTAATAATAAGAATGTAATACTAAAACTTTTTCTGAGATTGTGGGATATACAGGGGCTGTTTCCTGGACAGGGTTTAGGTTTAGGCCTTGTTTATATTATCCTTTAAAAAGTTTTTACAAACAAACCAAACAAAACACAAGGTGTTTTGAAATTAAAGCAGCTCAAACATGCATTTTATTCTGGGACTAGGATAAGCCCTGTCCCGGAAACCGGTCCTTAGAGATTTCTGGACAGGGTTTAGATAAATCCAGGACTAGGCCTTAGTTATATTAGGACATTTAACTTACAAAAAAATAATACTGGTGACAAAAATAAATGCACTTTTTTATATATTTTATGTCCATGCAAGTTGTTTTTAAATGAAGGCAGCTCAAACATGCATTTTACTCTGGGATTATAAGATAAACCCTGTTCGGGAAACCTCCCATATGACAATAAATATGATAGATGACAGATATTGTGTTATATTAGACATGACTTTATGACCAAAAATAACAAAATTTCATGAGCCATTAAATGGAAATTGTCTGGAAATGCTAGAAATGAAACACTGACAAGGATTAATCAAATTCAGTAAAGTTTAAATCAAATAAAGTTGAATAAAATCAATAGATTTTTTGCGTGCTTGATATTGGTGATCATTTGATATTTTGTTTACCCAGATTGTTCACACAATTAATCCTCCTAGTATCTTATAATATGTCAAAGTGGCAAATATTAATGGATCATTTTTCCCTCCCTTGTGTATTACATTAAATGTGTATATATGTATTGCGAAATTGACCTTTACTTAAACGCTATTTAAACTCTGTCACCTTAATTTGAACATGTCAAAGCAGGACATCTGTCATCACAATGTGTGTTTATATTACGACATTGACTTCAGCATCCTGAATTGGGTTTTATTCTAAAGATGATATTAAGCTCCATCTGTTTACTTTCTACTTATGAAATAATACCTACAGTCCACATGCGATAAAATATGACGGAAACCGTGACGAAACGTGAGACCGGAGCTCCTGCTTTTAACAAACACGCTTTACAAAGGTTCACGTCTTTACAAAATATACATGAGCCTGAAGAGGGTTTCTTAATAAAAGCTAAAATCTGAAGTTCAATCTGAAAGCATTTTGTATTTTTGATTCAACTTAACAACACTCTTAAAAATAAAGTTGATACCACAAAAACATTTCAATTAATTTCTTTCTCAGCTTTTATAGTCCTTTAGTAAATGGATGGTAAAAAGGAACTTTAGCAACTTTTTTGTCACATAAGAATTGTTTTCTATATGAAAATATTACTTTACAGAAGAGAGAGAGAGAGATGTTGAATTGTTTTGATCAGGATGCAGATCCTGGAACAGTTTATGACAAACCCTACTGGACTTAAGCTGTAATTGCTATTACAGGGAAAAGCTTGTCTTTCTTTAGACCAAACTCCAGTAAAAAGTTTAGTAAAGGAGTGTTTTCAACCCTGAGTCACTGTTGTGGATTAATGTATTATTGTAGTTTCTGTTCAGCGCTGAGATCAATATTTATACATCATTACTTGATTATAGAGTCAAAGGACCCAACCCCACAAAAACTCTTGCTCAATCACTTTGTTCACTCGCTCACATTACAGAATATAGACACACCAAAGCCACAAGACCTTATCTTAAACAACTTAAACCACTATTTTAAGTCTCTTTATTTGATTTATTGTTCATTGATGTTTTATTGCACGCATTATTCTCACACAAACAAGGCCCAGAAATGCAATTAAAATGAGTTCAGATATACATTCATTTAGATTGCATCCTTCTGTATATCACATAATTCCTGTTATAATACCTAAATAAAAATTAAATTTAATACGTTTGCTTCCCATCATAGCAATAAATACTAATAAATATAATGAATGTGATGTTTATGTGATCCAGCACTGTAACCATTACATGCCTACAGCATATAGAGGAACTATATGGAATCTGTGATAAAATATTAAATTGCATATTTATATATAATTTTTGTAATGATTGTTTTATCAAATGAACTGAATTTATTATTCATCAATTGATCTGTTAGATTATGCCGTCATTGAAGATAAACAGAGTTTTGGCCCCACCTTCATCCGACTCTTAAGTCTCTATAAAACTGATAGTAAAGAACCGAATGTGTCTCATTGATCCTGTGGAGAACCTGCACGCTCCACAAACCATCATGGGTTTGTTAAAGATCATATCTAGTACAGTGCTACTATGGATCACACTGTCTATTGAACTTACTGCAACACAGATAAGTAAGCTGAACTTTTAACAAATTATTAATTTAATTTCATTTATGTTGCTTGTAACTTCAATTTATTTATTATTGTGAAATATACAAATTTGGTGGAATGAATTTGCTGCAGTTTTAGTTCATGTTTATGTTGTTTGGTAAAATATGTTAGAATGCATATAATACGAGTTTATAGCTGGAATTATTATTATTTAGGAGGAAATCAATTTAAATCATGAAGATACTACAGTAGATCATTTTCTTTCAAATTGGGTTAGGTTTAGGTAATGGACATTTATAAAGAAAATTTTAGCTAAATTAATAAATTGAAATGTCAATCTGCTTCGTTGATCACCATTAAAATTTTATGTTACAAAGTCTATGAACAAAAGTTACAAAAAAAAAAAAAATAATAATTATACTAAAATAATCCAAATGCTTTAGTTTGGGTTTAGTTTCAACTACCCAAATATAACACTGTTATAAATGTCTGTAGAAATGACATTATTACTGGCAGCTGTTTTCCAGTAACTTACTGTAGATTTAAAATTAATGTTTTTTACTGGCAACAGTTTGTTCGAAGTTAAATGAACATTAAACATTAAAAAGTCTTTATCTTTACAGAATAAAACTATAAAATAACAGCCTCATGCAAAGCACTCTGGGAACCTTGTTAATGTTTAATGTTCATTTAACTTTGAACAAACTGTTGTCTAAATAACATAAATTGCACTTTACAGTAAGTTACTGGAAAATGTCTGTATAAATCCAGCATTCTTTTTACAGTGAAGTTACTTTAATATTTTTGAATTTAGTGATACTTTCTTTTCTGTAAATTCTTCAAAATGATTGAATGTTTCTGGGCGTTTTCCAGCGGTTTTCCCGACATTCAACATCAGTCCAGTGACCACAGCACAACTGATTTCAGGTAAATATCCATCAGTCATTTAAATGTGACGCTTTCGGCAACATGACATTAACGTGTACTTCTTTTTATTTCCTCAGGACTGAGTTCACAACACAATGAGCTGGTTTGTAGCACGTGGGGTAACTATCATTACAAGACTTTTGATGGAGATTACTTCCAACTCCCGACCACCTGTAACTACATACTGACCTCCAGCTGTCAGAACAGCTATGAAGATTTTAACATTCAACTGAGACATCAGGTGCTCAACGATGAACCCACCATCAGCAGAATCATCATGAAACTGGAGGGAACCGTAGTTCAGCTCAACAAAGACTCCATCAGTGTTGATGGTCAAACGTATGTCTTTTAATAGATTTAAACTGGAAGATTCATTCATTAAATGTATGATTTGTTGGTTTGCTTGTTAGGGTTAACATTTGTGAACTACTACATTACTTAACAATGAACATTTATTAATTTATTAATCTTAGTTCATGTTATCTTCACTATTACAAACTTAAATCAAATATTGGATGAATGTGACCTTATATTAAAGTGTTACTGTGAACAGATTTTTTATGTTATATTTGTGTGATTTGGGAAATAGACATCCTGCTGATGAACATCTTTAAAGAATCTAAACTGGTTTAGTTTCCTGGTTTCTTCTCTCAAAGTGTCCAAATCTCTTCATAAACCAGAAAACCAGACTGGAAGACTAACTTAGACCAGTTTAAAACATCTAACACTTTTGGTTTCTCTGTGTAGAGTGACGCTGCCATTCAGCAGCTCTGGAATTACAATAGAGAAGTTGACGCATTATATTATGGTGAAAGCTGTTTTTGGATTGGTAGCCATGTGGAATGAAGACGACGCTTTTATGGTAAGCAAACCCAACATCAGGATATTAACATTACAGCCTTCAGTACTCCATCACTAATACATTCATATATTTTGGGTTTTCAGGTCCAGTTAGATGAGAAATACAAAAACCAAACATGTGGAGTCTGTGGTGACTTTAATGGAATCCAGCTTTACAATGAATTCATCAGTAATGGTATATTAACAGTGCTTTCTCTCTCCTGTCTACTTGTAAACATGACTTTGTAGACTGCAATTATTGTAAGCTCATTAGCCAAACGTTAAGTGTTTCTCATTTGTAAGTTGCTTTGGATAGAAGTTTCGGCTGAATAAATACATGTAAATGTTACTTTACTCTATTATTAACAAAAGTGAAATCATTGTAAACCAAATAAGAGTCTGTTAAACGCATGCACGCACCTGTTGTTGCAGGAGCTCAACAGCCTGCTTCTAGCTATGGAAACCTCTGGAGGTTAGATGACCCAACAGAAGTCTGTGAGGAAGATAATATGTCTCTTGTAGAAAACTGTGGAGATGAGGTAAGAAATAAACAGAAACCACAAAAGATGTTTAGCATCTGGGTGATACATTGGAAAAAGTCAAAAGTCTGATCAACTAAAGTGACATTTGAAGTTACTTACTGTACATTTTTTAGGTGTTAACATTTCACTTTTTACAGTGTGGATAAATGAATTAAACACAATTCAGTTCAAGCTTTGATGTCATTTGTAAACTGCTGTACTAACAATTCAATTCAAATATATTTATATAGCAGTATTTACACTGTTGCATTGTTTCAAAGCAGGTTTAAGTGGACAAATCGTATTGAGCATTATATAATGTTTTTTGACAGATTATTTGTGGGTTTCTGATGTAATATCTTGTGTAAATATGCTTTCTCTACAGGCCTTTTGTCGTTTTGTCTTCACCAGTCCAGTGTTCAGTGAATGCAGGGATTTGGTGGCCATTGATTCTTTTGTTGACATCTGTATGAAGGATTTGTGTCATTGCAACACTTCTGATAACTTCTGCCTGTGCAGAACTATCGCCGAATACTCCAGACAGTGTGTACACGCAGGTGGCAAACCTTCAGAATGGAGATCAGAAAATTTTTGTGGTGAGTATAGTGAAGTACAGTAGAGTACAGATGTGGCCTTTAAAAATGCACATCTCAGAGAGAAGAATGTCGCGAGCACTTCTGAAATTTTGCGGAATCCTACAGATTTGGTGTGAGACGCAGGAAATACTAAACCTGTAGATAGCCTAACCCTGTATGTCGTCTTCTCTGGTGTCATGTAGTAGCGGCTTGCTTGAACTCTTTCCCCGCCATTGAGGAGTTATCTCATCAATTAAGAAAAAAACGCTTCACTGCCAATGACGAGTTTTTATGGCAATCTGTATTTACGCTATTATCCACTAGGTGGCACTCTTACCCAACTTATAATCGCTCTGAATTTGATCTCAGACAAAAGTCCTTCACAGAAAGTGTATTACATCAGCTTTTTGCTCAAAATGTGGAATTTTTTGGTATTTTCTGGAACGCATTCAACTTTTGTGAAAATCATGAAAAATGCTGGCGCTGGCTGGCAACTTAAAAAAAAACGCTGGCGGGGAAAAGTTAAAAAATGCTTTATTCAAAGTGAACATGGCCAATAAATGAATGGAGAATTTAAATGATTGAACGTTAGAAACACGTTATTCTCGCAAAAAATCCCATATATCACAAAAACGTTTTTACACTTGCATGAGGTGATTTTTCAGGTAAGTCTGAGGTGTATTTCGTAAAACGGCAATGGAAACAGTTTTGCATTTTCAGGTGACCTGATGTAAATAAGTCAAATAATTATTTTTTTCAAAGATGATGCGGTATGAACTAAAACCTCCCAGAAACACCTCAATACAAGGCTTTCCTTGCCAATAATGTTTGGATTACAGTCCTACATCTCTTTTGATTTTAAAATAATGTACTATTACCTCCACCTAACATTGCCGGTCCTAGGTATAAGGGGCTTTCCTTGTCATTGTGTTTGGATAATACTCTTATGTCTCCTTAAGTTATCAGTTAATGGAAACGCCATCATTTTGCAATAGTTTTTAATAACTTGTGCAAAACTGTAATGGAAACGCAGCTAGTGTAATGTCTACGGTGCTTTTTTCGTTTCTGTTTGGTAATATTCTGTTCTGTTTAGTTAGCAAATTTTGTATTGTTTTTCATTGTGTTTAGGCATTAAATGCAGTTTTAAACTGTGATGATTGGTGGCTCTGAACATCCTTTGCTTTGTATGTTTAGCACAATCATGCTCAGACGGTTTGATCTATCAGGAGTGTGGAAATCCCTGTACGGACACCTGCTCGAATCCTGAGAGAGGACAACTGTGTGAACAGCACTGCATTGATGGTTGCTTCTGTCCTCCAGGTACAGCAAACCTCTATGATTTTCTCAATGTCATCTTTCCTCCAGAATGTGTCACCGCTTCAGCCCATCATCTAAACTGTTAAACTTTATGTCTGTGTTTGATTTGTTAAGGCACTGTTTTTGATGATATAAATCAATCCGGCTGTATACCCCTCAATGAATGCCCCTGTGTGCTTGGAGGTAAACCATTTGCCTCTGGAGAGAATTACACAAGCAACTGCAGAGAATGGTAATCTTGACTTCATGTTTTGATATGAAAAGCTGAAGTCATTAGAGTGTTTAAATGGCATGCGTGATTATTTTTCCTATAGCACATGTGCAGAGGGTCAGTGGGACTGTAGGCAGAAGGATTGTCCTCATTATTGCTCTGTGGAGGGTGGATCTCATATTACAACTTATGATGGAAAAGCATACACTTTCCACGGAGACTGTACATATGTCCTATCCCAGGTATGTCAACCAGACGCTTCTCATAGCTGACACGTAGCTATTATTTCTAATATTTAGGTTTTATTACAAGTTGTTTAAATCCATACGAGTTTGTCAGCTGTTCTCTCTTTGGTTTAACAGGAATGCACAGGCACAGGTTTTACAGTTCAAGGTGATCTGGTGAAGTGTGGTGTGACAGAAACCGAGAGCTGTTTGAAGGCTGTAACTTTAGCGCTGTCAGATGGGATGACTGTGAGTTCTTATATTGTTAACTCATACTGTATAACTTCATCTCACAACACTGTAACATTTACAAACTTAATCACTGTTCATTAGTTAAAAACTTTACTGTTTTCTTTTGTTTATGCAGCTGATCAAAGTGGATTCAAGTGGAAATTTTGAGGTCAACCGAATAATCACTCAGATGCCTTTATTTACAGGTAGACAAATCAATGAGCCATAAAAAAGTTTTGAAAGCAAGAACACAAATGTGGCTAATTTTGTGCTACGTATTAAATAAATCAAAGCTGAATGTACTTGAGAACTTCTAGATTTTCTGTAGCCTACATTTTACATCAATGTCGATTGTGTTTTCAGCTGACGTGAGCGTTTTCAAGCCCTCATCATTCTACATCGTCATTCAGGCTCATTTCATTGGGCTTCGTCTGGAGATCCAGCTAGTACCATTAATGCAACTCTACATCACAACCAATTCAACGTATCAAGGAGAAACATGTGGTATTTTTACTTTTACTTTATGAAATGCTCCGAATGAAACCAGCAGGAAATGAAGATGTGTTTCATGCTTCTTTATGTTGACAAATTCTTGACATGATTTCATTAACAGGTCTTTGTGGCAATTTCAACAACATTGAGGCTGATGACTTTACAACCATCGGTGGATTGAGAGAAGGAACGGCCGTGGACTTCGCCAATACCTGGAAAACACGAGCAAGCTGTCCGGACGTTAGGAGGACATTTGAGAATCCTTGCAGTCTGAGCATTGAAAATGGTGTGAATTTATTTGAGTCATTTGACTAGGATACTGTTTCACAAAACATTTATTCGCTTTACTGTACTTTTACAAGTCCTTTAATTTGCTCAGTGCATTGGATGTTTATGTTACCAAACCCTGGGATATATCAATAAGATGTGCTGATGTTTTGACAGAGAAATATGCCCAGCATTGGTGTTCACTACTGTCAGACACTTCTGGGGTTTTTGCTCCGTGTCATTCTGAAATCAGCCCTGCTGTTTACCAAGCAGTAAGTGAAAGAGTTTCTCATCTCTTTAATATATTTATTATTATTATTATTATTATTATTTATTATTAAATCTTCTAATATTTTGTAGAACTGTATATATGACAGCTGTAACTGTGAAAGGACTGAAGACTGTATGTGTTCGGCGCTGTCATCATATGTACACGCATGTGCCGCTAGAGGGATTTTTCTAGACGGCTGGAGAGATGTCGCCTGCCGTGAGTTTATTTCTTCTTCGAAAAGCACCAGTTTTAATACATCAACAATTTAATTAGAAGAGTGACTCGTGTAAGGAGCTCAAGGGTCTTTAAAAAGTATTAAGGCAAAAAAATGTACAAAACAACTAAAGGTGTCAAGGTGATCCAAAGTGGATGCATAAAGCCTCAGTGATTGTATATACAAGTATACATTTAAACTAAATTGTATATTTAATCGTAAATATATTTGAACTACATTTGAACGTTCTCTGTTTCTCTCTTTAGAAAAGTACACACTTTCTTGTCCCATCACCACCGTTTACTCTCATCACATGACCAGCTGTGACCGAACTTGTCGATCTCTCGGCCAAGCAGACAGCACTTGTGCTATTGACTTTGTACAGGTAGACGGCTGCGGCTGCGCAGTCGGCACATACATGAATGAGAACGGAGATTGTGTTGCATCCGTCAACTGTTCGTGCTACGATTCAGGCAAAGTAATAGCTCCTGGAGATGTCATCTCTAAAGATGGACGATCATGGTAAACTAATGAAGTGGTCACATTTCTATTAAATAAAATATCTGTTCCGAAAAGTTGCCTGTTACCTAGAAACATTTGGCATTACATTTGTTATAGTGAATATTATCTGCCTGTATGTTTATTTGCTTTAATATAGTCATTGTTTAACCTGACTACATGAAGGTCACTAACTAATGTTTACATTTCAGTGTTTGTGCAGAAGGAAAACTGATCTGCTCTGGAGGATCAACTGGGGAAGGTGTGTGTTTGTGTTCTGGTATATTTGGTTTCAATTCCCGTGTACTCATAATACAAATTGCTTAAAACATTATAATTTCTTCAAATAAAAAATGGCTAAAGTGGCCCGTGAGAGTTAGGTATAAGGTTAGGGATGGGGGATTTTTAATAAAATTATAATTAATAATTAGTTACATTTATATAGCGCTTTTCCAGTGCTCAAAGCGCTTTACATATGAATGGGGGAATCTCCTCAGCCACCACCAATGTGCAGCATCCACCTGGATGATGCGACGGCAGCCATATTGCGCCAGAACGCTCACCACACACCAGCTTATTAGTGGAGAGGAGACCGAGTGATATAGCCAATTAGTATGAGGGATGATTAGTAGGCCAATGGGCAAGTTTGGCCAGGATGCCGGGGCACACCCCTACTCTTTTTCGAAGGACATCCTGGGATTTTTAATGACCACAGAGAGTCACGACCTCGGTTTAACGTCTCATCCGAAGGACGGTGCTTTTTTTGACAGTATAGTGTCCCCGTCACTATACTGGGGCATTAGGACCCACACAGACCACAGGGTGAGCACCCCCTGCTGGTCTCACTAACACCTCTACCAGCAGCAACCTGGCTTTCCCAGGTGGTCTCCCATCCAAGTACTAACCAGGCTCAGCCCTGCTTAGCTTCAGTGGGCAAGCTGTCTTGGGCTACAGGGTGATATGGCTGCTGCTTAAATTTTTGTGCATTTGTGCTTGGGGGGCACCTACCGCCAAACAAGGGTACTGCAGTACTTTGAGATTAGCGAGAGGGAACTTCATGGTTTTTAAATATGGTTTAAATGATTTTAAAATATTTTATTCTTAAGCTACTCAGTCTACCTTTTGAAAGTATTAAGATTAGACAAATAAAATATGAATTCTTATATTTCTGTACCCCCCTGACCCCCTTCCAAACTCCGCCTATGCATATTTCTACACTTGAATTTTCCAGTACAGTAGATCATGTTTTTGTTATTCTTTCTTTCAGAATGCGTAGCACCTATGACATTTTTCAACTGCTCCAGCGCTAGCTCAGGTTCGATGGGATCAGAGTGTCAGAAGAGCTGTAACACATTATACATGGCCTGTGTGAGTCTCCACTGCTTTACACACTTACAGACCCAATGGATGTCGATATTGGTTTTTAGTTATTGCTTTATATGTTCCTTTTGGTTGAAATGGAAATGCAATACAGACTCATGTTGTTGAACATGTAGTGTTATGTGTAATAATTTCAGATCAGTACAGAGTGCGTATCTGGGTGCGTGTGTCCATCTGGACTGGTGTCGGATGGCAATGGTGACTGTATATCTGAAGATCTGTGTCCTTGCATTCACAATGGAATTGCCTACCAACCTGGGGAAACCATTACAGCTGACTGTAACACATGGTAGGCCTGACTGCGTGGGATTTAAAATTCTTTTTACACTGTGCATAATGTTCATTTATAATATACTTGAATTATTTTTTATAGCACTTGTAGTGAAAGAAAATGGCAGTGCACCACAAACCAGTGCAGTGGGACATGCAGCGTTTATGGAGATGGCCATTATCGAACATTTGATGAGAAAAGATTTATTTTCAGTGGAAGCAGCGAATACAGCCTCGTTCAGGTATTAAACTTGTTCTTCTGTTTGGCATGTAGAATAACAGATCAATATTCTTTTTGAAGATATTTGGCTGAAACACCAAGGTGGTTAAAAAAATGCTAAATTGCTCAAAAATGGAAGAAACACATATGAACTGGTGTCTTTATCCCATGTCCAGGATTACTGCATCAACAATAACATCAATGGCTCGTTTAGAGTAGTCACTGAAAACATTCCCTGCGGGACCACAGGAACCACCTGCTCCAAAGCCATCAAGCTATTTCTCGGAGTAAGTCTACATGCCATTGGTGTTTATTGGAGCTTTTTATTAACTAAGAATAAGCACTGACTAAATCCATTATATTTCAGAGCAATGAGCTTAGATTGACAGATGGGACCTATCAAGTTGTCCAGAGAGATGCAGGAGAGGAGATTCCCTACCAGATCCGCAGCATGGGACTTTACTTGGTGATCGAAGGAGATAATGGACTGATGCTCGTATGGGACAGAAAAACAACTATACACATCAAACTGACTCCAAAGTTTAGTGTAAGTCCACGACATAACTGAGATCATCTTTGACAATTGATACAGGCCAAATGTCAGATGAATATTATGCCGTGTAGTTAGAGAGGTTTGTTTCTATCGACAGGGACGCGTGTGCGGTTTGTGTGGAAACTATGATGGGAGCGCAAACAATGACTTCACTACTCGCAGTCAAGTGGTTGCTGTTGATGCCCTGGATTTTGGAAACAGTTGGAAGGTTTCTGGTGGTCCAGATGCAACCCTCATTCCAGATCCATGTAACCATAATCCCTACAGAGAGGCTTGGGCACAGAGACAGTGCAGTATCATTACTAGTGATGTCTTCTTAAGCTGTCATTCTCAGGTGCTTATAAACTGACATATATGAAGTATAGTTTTGAATTATTTTAGTTTTTCCTTAATTCAGATGGATTTTTTCCCATTAAAAGCAATAGGACTTTACATATTTATCTTTCTTTAAAGGTGGATCCGTCTCCTTTCTACGATGCTTGTGTGCGAGACTCGTGTGCTTGTGATAACGGTGGAGATTATGAATGTTTCTGTACGACTGTAGCAGCTTATGCACAAGCCTGTAATGAAGCCGGAGCCTGTGTTGTCTGGAGATCTCCAAAAATATGCCGTGAGTGATCCGTATACAGTTTCATTGTGATGAGATGTTGTGTAAAGCAGTGATTTAAAACTCAACATTTTTATTTTAAAGCATTGTTCTGTGATTATTACAACCCTCCCGGTGAATGCGAGTGGCACTATAAACCTTGCGGAGCTCCTTGTATGGAGACCTGCAGAAACCCATCGGGAGTATGTTCGAGTCAAATGCCAGCACTTGAAGGTGAGAACTCATTTACATTTATGCAATGCTCTTTCAAATTAAGTAACGTTGAATTTGCGTTTGGTGTTTATTCCCCTATTAAACACATTATTAAGATGTCTAAACTGAAAATAACTTGCTCCGACCAGTATTGTCTTTTCCTAAAAGAAAACTTGAACATCTTTGATTTAACTAAGGCTAAATAACTTTCTCGTTTTTCTAGGTTGCTATCCTAAATGTCCACCGGAGCAGCCTGTGTTTGATGAGGACAACATGAAATGTGTCATGCAGGAAGATTGTGGCTGCTATGACGGATTGGTACATTATCAGACTGGCGACCAGGTGCCGACTGAAGAGAACTGTCAGTCATGGTATGTCTATATTGATATGCTTCTATTAATGTTTCCATGTTTTATAACGATCATGAATATTAGGGTTTTTGTCAGTACATGCTACTACATTTCCTATAATTTTTCTTTCCTGTATCAATGTTTCAAAATACATTAAAGACGGTCCTGTTTATTCTTTCTCTTCCCAATGCAGTTATTGTTCATCACCCAGCATTATATGTGTCTTTGATGTGAATGGTGAGATTCTGTCGATTTCTAGTTTCATTATAATGATAAATGCAAAATAAGAAGTCATCTTGCTTATACACATTTTTATTTCACAGCATGTACATGCAGATACAATGATGTAGAGTACAACTATAATGACATCATTTATCGCACAACGGATGGCCTGGGAAGTTGTATCACAGCTGTATGTTCAATCAATGGGACTATAGAGAGGACGTTCATGCCTTGTGAAACCACTGCTGTTCCAACAACGTCATCCCCCCCAACCACAGCACAGACAACAACACCAATTCCAACAACGATTTTTGTCTTCAGCACACCAGGTGATTTTTCTGGGATATTTTTAATATTGTTACTCAAAGATAAATAACATGACAACTTTTCTTTTGGCTTTTAAATAAAAAAATTATCAAAAGTCGGATACTGAACATGTATTTAACATACTTAAAATGATAAATGCCCATTTTAATGTTAATCAATTTTACTGCATTAATTGTCTACTCTATGCCTAAATTAAATATTTGATTTGATTACCACAGAATATACTTCATCTGTAACTGGGGAAGAAACAAGCACAACACAAGGTGTCTTTTCCACAACCAGCCCACCAGACATAGTGGTGACATCAACTGAAAGTTCCACAACAATGCAAAGTGCAAGCATTACAATAACAACATCAAAAACTTCAATTGCACCTATTACAAAAACGCTTGCAACCATCACTGGTAGAGTCGTCACAACAAGTTCTGAAACATCTGTATCGACACTGGAGACAACAGAAGAGCAAAGAACCACAGAGACAGTATTACCCACACAACCAACAACATCAACAGAGACAACTGCTGTGCCAGTCACTACAACAACTACATCTGAATCATCCACTGAACTTGAGACAACCACTGAAGGGGCTTCTTCAACTACAAGACCAATCAAAACTGAAACAACTCTTGCAATCACCACACCAAGCATCCCATCCACAACAATGTATGTTGTGGGGAAAAGCACCACTGTTCTACCAACAGCTCCAAGCAAAGTCACAACTTCTGCATCATCAACCACAACACAAACAACTGGAGAACAAAGAACCACAGAGACTGTAACAGAAAATGAAACAACCACATCCCAGACACCTGTGTCCACCACAAGGTCGCCAAAGGTGGTGACTACAGCTGGAATGACAAGCCAGTCAACAACCACTGCTACAACAGCTTTTGAAGAGTCAACATCTATTCCCTCTGAAATGTCAACATCTCCAAGCTCATCTGTTCCAACAAAACAAACTTCAGTACCAGTTGTAACATCCACACAACCAACAACATCAACAGAAACAACTGCTGTGCCAGTCACTACTGTTGTGTCAACAAAAGTTACATCTGAATCATCCACTGAACTTGAGACCACCACTGTAGGGGCTTCTTCAACTACAAGACCAATCAAAACTGAAACAACTCTTGCAATCACCACACCAAGCATCCCATCCACTACAGTCCTTGTTGTAGAAAGCACCACTCTCTCCTCATCTACAGGGACAACAACTCCAAGTAAAGTCACCACATCTGCAGCATCAACCACAACACAAACAACTGGAGAACAAAGAACCACAGAGACTGTAACAGAAAATGAAACAACCACATCTCAGACACCTGTGTCCACCACAAGGTCGCCAAAGGTGGTGACTACAGCTGGAATGACAAGCCAGTCAACAACCACTGCTACAACAGCTTTTGAAGAGTCAACATCTATTCCCTCTGAAATGTCAACATCTCCAAGCTCATCTGTTCCAACAAAACAAACTTCAGTACCAGTTGTAACATCCACACAACCAACAACATCAACAGAAACAACTGCTGTGCCAGTCACTACTGTTGTGTCAACAAAAGTTACATCTGAATCATCCACTGAACTTGAGACCACCACTGTAGGGGCTTCTTCAACTACAAGACCAATCAAAACTGAAACAACTCTTGCAATCACCACACCAAGCATCCCATCCACTACAGTCCTTGTTGTAGAAAGCACCACTCTCTCCTCATCTACAGAAACAACAACTCCAAGCAAAGTCACCACATCTGCAGCATCAACCACAACACAAACAACTGGAGAACAAAGAACCACAGAGACTGTAACAGAAAATGAAACAACCACATCTCAGACACCTGTGTCCACCACAAGGTCGCCAAAGGTGGTGACTACAGCTGGAATGACAAGCCAGTCAACAACCACTGCTACAACAGCTTTTGAAGAGTCAACATCTATTCCCTCTGAAATGTCAACATCTCCAAGCTCATCTGTTCCAACAAAACAAACTTCAGTACCAGTTGTAACATCCACACAACCAACAACATCAACAGAAACAACTGCTGTGCCAGTCACTACTGTTGTGTCAACAACAGTTACATCTGAATCATCCACTGAACTTGAGACCACCACTGTAGGGGCTTCTTCAACTACAAGACCAATCAAAACTGAAACAACTCTTGCAATCACCACACCAAGCATCCCATCCACTACAGTCCTTGTTGTAGAAAGCACCACTCTCTCCTCATCTACAGAAACAACAACTCCAAGCAAAGTCACCACATCTGCAGCATCAACCACAACACAAACAACTGGAGAACAAAGAACCACAGAGACTGTAACAGAAAATGAAACAACCACATCTCAGACACCTGTGTCCACCACAAGGTCGCCAAAGGTGGTGACTACAGCTGGAATGACAAGCCAGTCAACAACCACTGCTACAACAGCTTTTGAAGAGTCAACATTTATTCCCTCTGAAATGTCAACATCTCCAAGCTCATCTGTTCCAACAAAACAAACTTCAGTACCAGTTGTTAAATCCACACAACCAACAACATCAACAGAAACAACTGCTGTGCCAGTGACTACTGTTGTGTCAACAACAACTACATCTGAATCATCCACTGAACTTGGAACAACCACTGAAGGGGCTTCTTCAACTACAAGACCAATCAAAACTGAAACAACTCTTGCAATCACCACACCAAGCATCCCATCCACTACAGTCTTAGTTGTAGAAAGCACCACTCTTTCCTCATCTACAGGGACAACAACTCCAAGCAAAGTCACCACATCTGCAGGATCAACCACAACACAAACAACTGGAGAACAAAGAACCACAGAGACTGTAACAGAAAATGAAACAACCACATCTCAGACACCTGTGTTCACCACCAGGTCACCAAAGGTGGTGACTACAGCTGGAATGACAAGCCAGTCAACAACCACAGCTACAACAGCTTTTGAAGAGTCAACATCTATTCCCTCTGAAATGTCAACATCTCCAAGCTCATCTGTTCCAACAAAACAAACTTCAGTACCAGTTGTAACATCCACACAACCAACAACATCAACAGAAACAACTGCTGTGCCAGTGACTACTGTTGTGTCAACAACAACTACATCTGAATCATCCACTGAACTTGAGACCACCACTGAAGGGGCTTCTTCAACTACAAGACCAATCAAAACTGAAACAACTCTTGCAATCACCACACCAAGCATCCCGTCCACAACAATGTATGTTGTGGGGGAAAGCACCACTGTTCCACCAACAGCTCCAAGCAAAGTCACAACTTCTGCATCATCGACCACAACGCAAACAACTGGAGAACAAAGAACCACAGAGACTGTAACAGAAAATGAAACAACCACATCTCAGACACCTGTGTCCACCACAAGGTCGCCAAAGGTGGTGACTACAGCTGGAATGACAAGCCAGTCAACAACCACAGCTACAACAGCTTTTGAAGAGTCAACATCTATTCCCTCTGAAATGTCAACATCTCCAAGCTCATCTGTTCCAACAAAACACACTTCAGTACCAGTTGTAACATCCACACAACCAAAAACATCAACAGAAACAACTGCTGTGCCAGTCACTACTGTTGTGTCAACAACAACTACATCTGAATCATCCACTGAACTTGGAACAACCACTGAAGGGGCTTCTTCAACTACAAGACCAATCAAAACTGAAACAACTCTTGCAATCACCACACCAAGCATCCCGTCCACAACAATGTATGTTGTGGGGGAAAGCACCACTGTTCCACCAACAGCTCCAAGCAAAGTCACAACTTCTGCATCATCGACCACAACGCAAACAACTGGAGAACAAAGAACCACAGAGACTGTAACAGAAAATGAAACAACCACATCTCAGACACCTGTGTCCACCACAAGGTCGCCAAAGGTGGTGACTACAGCTGGAATGACAAGCCAGTCAACAACCACAGCTACAACAGCTTTTGAAGAGTCAACATCTATTCCCTCTGAAATGTCAACATCTCCAAGCTCATCTGTTCCAACAAAACACACTTCAGTACCAGTTGTAACATCCACACAACCAAAAACATCAACAGAAACAACTGCTGTGCCAGTCACTACTGTTGTGTCAACAACAACTACATCTGAATCATCCACTGAACTTGGAACAACCACTGAAGGGGCTTCTTCAACTACAAGACCAATCAAAACTGAAACAACTCTTGCAATCACCACACCAAGCATCCCATCCACTACAGTCCTTGTTGTAGAAAGCACCACTCTCTCCTCATCTACAGAAACAACAACTCCAAGCAAAGTCACCACATCTGCAGCATCAACCACAACACAAACAACTGGAGAACAAAGAACCACAGAGACTGTAACAGAAAATGAAACAACCACAACTGAGACACCTGTGTCCACAACCAGGTCGCCAAAGGTGGTGACTACAGCTGGAATGACAAGCCAGTCAACCACCACAGCTACAACAGCTTTTGAAGAGTCAACATCTATTCCCTCTGAAATGTCAACATCTCCAAGCTCATCTGTTCCAACAAAACAAACTTCAGTACCAGTTGTAACAACCACACAACCAACAACATCAACAGAAACAACTGCTGTGCCAGTGACTACTGTTGTGTCAACAACAACTACATCTGAATCATCCACTGAACTTGAGACCACCACAGAAGGGGCTTCTTCAACTACAAGACCAATCAAAACTAAAACAACTCTTGCAATCACCACACCAAGCATCCCATCCACTACAGTCCTAGTTGTAGAAAGCACCACTCTTTCCTCATCTACAGGGACAACAACTCCAAGCAAAGTCACCACATCTGCAGCATCAACCACAACACAAACAACTGGAGAACAAAGAACCACAGAGACTGTAACAGAAAATGAAACAACCACATCTGAGACACCTGTGTCCACAACCAGGTCGCCAAAGGTGGTGACTACAGCTGGAATGACAAGCCAGTCAACAACCACAGCTACAACAGCTTTTGAAGAGTCAACATCTATTCCCTCTGAAATGTCAACATCTCCAAGCTCATCTGTTCCAACAAAACAAACTTCAGTACCAGTTGTAACAACCACACAACCAACAACATCAACAGAGACAACTGCTGTGCCAGTCACTACTGTTGTGTCAACAATAACTACATCTGAATCATCCACTGAACTTGGAACAACCACTGAAGGGGCTTCTTCAACTACAAGACCAATCAAAACTGAAACAACTCTTGCAATCACCACACCAAGCATCCCATCCACTACAGTCCTTGTTGTAGAAAGCACCACTCTCTCCTCATCTACAGAAACAACAACTCCAAGCAAAGTCACCACATCTGCAGCATCAACCACAACACAAACAACTGGAGAACAAAGAACCACAGAGACTGTAACAGAAAATGAAACAACCACATCTCAGACACCTGTGTCCACCACAAGGTCGCCAAAGGTGGTGACTACAGCTGGAATGACAAGCCAGTCAACAACCACAGCTACAACAGCTTTTGAAGAGTCAACATCTATTCCCTCTGAAATGTCAACATCTCCAAGCTCATCTGTTCCAACAAAACAAACTTCAGTACCAGTTGTAACATCCACACAACCAACAATATCAACAGAAACAACTGCTGTGCCAGTCACTACTGTTGTGTCAACAACAACTACATCTGAATCATCTACTGAACTTGGAACAACCACTGAAGGGGCTTCTTCAACTACAAGACCAATCAAAACTGAAACAACTCTTGCAATCACCACACCAAGCATCCCATCCACTACAGTCCTTGTTGTAGAAAGCACCACTCTCTCCTCATCTACAGAAACAACAACTCCAAGCAAAGTCACCACATCTGCAGCATCAACCACAACACAAACAACTGGAGAACAAAGAACCACAGAGACTGTAACAGAAAATGAAACAACCACATCTGAGACACCTGTGTCCACAACCAGGTCGCCAAAGGTGGTGACTACAGCTGGAATGACAAGCCAGTCAACAACCACAGCTACAACAGCTTTTGAAGAGTCAACATCTATTCCCTCTGAAATGTCAACATCTCCAAGCTCATCTGTTCCAACAAAACAAACTTCAGTACCAGTTGTAACAACCACACAACCAACAACATCAACAGAAACAACTGCTGTGCCAGTGACTACTGTTGTGTCAACAACAACTACATCTGAATCATCCACTGAACTTGAGACAACCACTGAAGGTGCTTCTTCAACTACAAGACCAATCAAAACTAAAACAACTCTTGCAATCACCACACCAAGCATCCCATCCACTACAGTCCTAGTTGTAGAAAGCACCACTCTCTCCTCATCTACAGGGACAACAACTCCAAGCAAAGTCACCACATCTGCAGCATCAACCACAACACAAACAACTGGAGAACAAAGAACCACAGAGACTGTAACAGAAAATGAAACAACCACATCTCAGACACCTGTGTCCACCACAAGGTCGCCAAAGGTGGTGACAACAGCTGGAATGACAAGCCAGTCAACAACCACAGCTACAACAGCTTTTGAAGAGTCAACATCTATTCCCTCTGAAATGTCAACATCTCCAAGCTCATCTGTTCCAACAAAACAAACTTCAGTACCAGTTGTAACAACCACACAACCAACAACATCAACAGAGACAACTGCTGTGCCAGTCACTACTGTTGTGTCAACAACAACTACATCTGAATCATCCACTGAACTTGAGACAACCACTGAAGGGGCTTCTTCAACTACAAGACCAATCAAAACTGAAACAACTCTTGCAATCACCACACCAAGCATCCCATCCACAACAATGTATGTTGTGGGGGAAAGCACCACTGTTCCACCAACAGCTCCAAGCAAAGTCACAACTTCTGCATCATCAACCACAACGCAAACAACTGGAGAACAAAGAACCACAGAGACTGTAACAGAAAATGAAACAACCACATCTCAGACACCTGTGTCCACTACCAGGTCGCCAAAGGTGGTGACTACAGCTGGAATGACAAGCCAGTCAACAACCACAGCTACAACAGCTTTTGAAGAGTCAACATCTATTCCCTCTGAAATGTCAACATCTCCAAGCTCATCTGTTCCAACAAAACAAACTTCAGTACCAGTTGTAACAACCACACAACCAACAACATCAACACAGACAACTGCTGTGCCAGTCACTACTGTTGTGTCAACAACAACTACATCTGAATCATCCACTGAACTTGAGACCACCACTGAAGGTGCTTCTTCAACTACAAGACCAATCAAAACTAAAACAACTCTTGCAATCACCACACCAAGCATCCCATCCACTACAGTCCTAGTTGTAGAAAGCACCACTCTCTCCTCATCTACAGGGACAACAACTCCAAGTAAAGTCACCACATCTGCAGCATCAACCACAACACAAACAACTGGAGAACAAAGAACCACAGAGACTGTAACAGAAAATGAAACAACCACATCTGAGACACCTGTGTCCACAACCAGGTCGCCAAAGGTGGTGACTACAGCTGGAATGACAAGCCAGTCAACAACCACTGCTACAACAGCTTTTGAAGAGTCAACATCTATTCCCTCTGAAATGTCAACATCTCCAAGCTCATCTGTTCCAACAAAACAAACTTCAGTACCAGGTGTAACATCCACACAACCAACAACATCAACAGAAACAACTGCTGTGCCAGTCACTACTGTTGTGTCAACAACAACTACATCTGAATCATCCACTGAACTTGGAACAACCACTGAAGGGGCTTCTTCAACTACAAGACCAATCAAAACTGAAACAACTCTTGCAATCACCACACCAAGCATCCCATCCACTACAGTCCTTGTTGTAGAAAGCACCACTCTCTCCTCATCTACAGAAACAACAACTCCAAGCAAAGTCACCACATCTGCAGCATCAACCACAACACAAACAACTGGAGAACAAAGAACCACAGAGACTGTAACAGAAAATGAAACAACCACATCTGAGACACCTGTGTCCACAACCAGGTCGCCAAAGGTGGTGACTACAGCTGGAATGACAAGCCAGTCAACAACCACAGCTACAACAGCTTTTGAAGAGTCAACATCTATTCCCTCTGAAATGTCAACATCTCCAAGCTCATCTGTTCCAACAAAACAAACTTCAGTACCAGTTGTAACAACCACACAACCAACAACATCAACAGAAACAACTGCTGTGCCAGTGACTACTGTTGTGTCAACAACAACTACATCTGAATCATCCACTGAACTTGAGACCACCACTGAAGGTGCTTCTTCAACTACAAGACCAATCAAAACTAAAACAACTCTTGCAATCACCACACCAAGCATCCCATCCACTACAGTCCTAGTTGTAGAAAGCACCACTCTCTCCTCATCTACAGGGACAACAACTCCAAGCAAAGTCACCACATCTGCAGCATCAACCACAACACAAACAACTGGAGAACAAAGAACCACAGAGACTGTAACAGAAAATGAAACAACCACATCTCAGACACCTGTGTCCACCACAAGGTCGCCAAAGGTGGTGACTACAGCTGGAATGACAAGCCAGTCAACAACCACAGCTACAACAGCTTTTGAAGAGTCAACATCTATTCCTTCTGAAATGTCAACATCTCCAAGCTCATCTGTTCCAACAAAACAAACTTCAGTACCAGTTGTAACAACCACACAACCAACAACATCAACAGAGACAACTGCTGTGCCAGTTCCTACTGTTGTGTCAACAACAACTACATCTGAATCATCCACTGAACTTGAGACAACCACTGAAGGGGCTTCTTCAACTACAAGACCAATCAAAACTGAAACAACTCTTGCAATCACCACACCAAGCATCCCATCCACAACAATGTATGTTGTGGGGGAAAGCACCACTGTTCCACCAACAGCTCCAAGCAAAGTCACCACTTCTGCATCATCAACCACAACGCAAACAACTGGAGAACAAAGAACCACAGAGACTGTAACAGAAAATGAAACAACCACATCTCAGACACCTGTGTCCACTACCAGGTCGCCAAAGGTGGTGACTACAGCTGGAATGACAAGCCAGTCAACAACCACTGCTACAACAGCTTTTGAAGAGTCAACATCTATTCCCTCTAAAATGTCAACATCTCCAAGCTCATCTGTTCAAACAAAACAAACTTCAGTACCAGTTGTAACATCCACACAACCAACAACATCAACAGAAACAACTGCTGTGCCAGTGACTACTGTTGTGTCAACAACAACTACATCTGAATCATCCACTGAACTTGAGACCACCACTGAAGGTGCTTCTTCAACTACAAGACCAATCAAAACTGAAACAACTCTTGCAATCACCACACCAAGCATCCCATCCACTACAGTCCTAGTTGTAGAAAGCACCACTCTCTCCTCATCTACAGGGACAACAACTCCAAGTAAAGTCACCACATCTGCAGCATCAACCACAACACAAACAACTGGAGAACAAAGAACCACAGAGACTGTAACAGAAAATGAAACAACCACATCTGAGACACCTGTGTCCACAACCAGGTCGCCAAAGGTGGTGACTACAGCTGGAATGACAAGCCAGTCAACAACCACTGCTACAACAGCTTTTGAAGAGTCAACATCTATTCCCTCTGAAATGTCAACATCTCCAAGCTCATCTGTTCCAACAAAACAAACTTCAGTACCAGTTGTAACAACCACACAACCAACAACATCAACAGAGACAACTGCTGTGCCAGTCACTACTGTTGTGTCAACAACAACTACATCTGAATCATCCACTGAACTTGAGACCACCACTGAAGGGGCTTCTTCAACTACAAGACCAATCAAAACTGAAACAACTCTTGCAATCACCACACCAAGCATCCCATCCACTACAGTCCTTGTTGTAGAAAGCACCACTCTCTCCTCATCTAAAGAAACAACAACTCCAAGCAAAGTCACCACATCTGCAGCATCAACCACAACACAAACAACTGGAGAACAAAGAACCACAGAGACTGTAACAGAAAATGAAACAACCACATCTGAGACACCTGTGTCCACAACCAGGTCGCCAAAGGTGGTGACTACAGCTGGAATGACAAGCCAGTCAACAACCACAGCTACAACAGCTTTTGAAGAGTCAACATCTATTCCCTCTGAAATGTCAACATCTCCAAGCTCATCTGTTCCAACAAAACAAACTTCAGTACCAGTTGTAACAACCACACAACCAACAACATCAACAGAGACAACTGCTGTGCCAGTCACTACTGTTGTGTCAACAACAACTACATCTGAATCATCCACTGAACTTGAGACCACCACTGAAGGTGCTTCTTCAACTACAAGACCAATCAAAACTAAAACAACTCTTGCAATCACCACACCAAGCATCCCATCCACTACAGTCCTAGTTGTAGAAAGCACCACTCTCTCCTCATCTACAGGGACAACAACTCCAAGTAAAGTCACCACATCTGCAGCATCAACTACAACACAAACAACTGGAGAACAAAGAACCACAGAGACTGTAACAGAAAATGAAACAACCACATCTGAGACACCTGTGTCCACAACCAGGTCGCCAAAGGTGGTGACTACAGCTGGAATGACAAGCCAGTCAACAACCACAGCTACAACAGCTTTTGAAGAGTCAACATCTATTCCCTCTGAAATGTCAACATCTCCAAGCTCATCTGTTCCAACAAAACAAACTTCAGTACCAGTTGTAACAACCACACAACCAACAACATCAACAGAGACAACTGCTGTGCCAGTCACTACTGTTGTGTCAACAACAACTACATCTGAATCATCCACTGAACTTGAGACCACCACTGAAGGGGCTTCTTCAACTACAAGACCAATCAAAACTGAAACAACTCTTGCAATCACCACACCAAGCATCCCATCCACTACAGTCCTTGTTGTAGAAAGCACCACTCTCTCCTCATCTAAAGAAACAACAACTCCAAGCAAAGTCACCACATCTGCAGCATCAACCACAACACAAACAACTGGAGAACAAAGAACCACAGAGACTGTAACAGAAAATGAAACAACCACATCTGAGACACCTGTGTCCACAACCAGGTCGCCAAAGGTGGTGACTACAGCTGGAATGACAAGCCAGTCAACAACCACAGCTACAACAGCTTTTGAAGAGTCAACATCTATTCCCTCTGAAATGTCAACATCTCCAAGCTCATCTGTTCCAACAAAACAAACTTCAGTACCAGTTGTAACAACCACACAACCAACAACATCAACACAGACAACTGCTGTGCCAGTCACTACTGTTGTGTCAACAACAACTACATCTGAATCATCCACTGAACTTGAGACAACCACTGAAGGGGCTTCTTCAACTACAAGACCAATCAAAACTGAAACAACTCTTGCAATCACCACACCAAGCATCCCATCCACAACAATGTATGTTGTGGGGGAAAGCACCACTGTTCCACCAACAGCTCCAAGCAAAGTCACAACTTCTGCATCATCAACCACAACGCAAACAACTGGAGAACAAAGAACCACAGAGACTGTAACAGAAAATGAAACAACCACATCTCAGACACCTGTGTCCACTACCAGGTCGCCAAAGGTGGTGACTACAGCTGGAATGACAAGCCAGTCAACAACCACAGCTACAACAGCTTTTGAAGAGTCAACATCTATTCCCTCTAAAATGTCAACATCTTCAAGCTCATCTGTTCCAACAAAACAAACTTCAGTACCAGTTGTAACATCCACACAACCAACAACATCAACAGAAACAACTGCTGTGCCAGTGACTACTGTTGTGTCAACAACAACTACATCTGAATCATCCACTGAACTTGAGACCACCACTGAAGGGGCTTCTTCAACTACAAGACCAATCAAAACTGAAACAACTCTTGCAATCACCACACCAAGCATCCCATCCACTACAGTCCTTGTTGTAGAAAGCACCACTCTCTCCTCATCTACAGAAACAACAACTCCAAGCAAAGTCACCACATCTGCAGCATCAACCACAACACAAACAACTGGAGAACAAAGAACCACAGAGACTGTAACAGAAAATGAAACAACCACATCTCAGACACCTGTGTCCACCACCAGGTCACCAAAGGTGGTGACTACAGCTGGAATGACAAGCCAGTCAACAACCACAGCTACAACAGCTTTTGAAGAGTCAACATCTATTCCCTCTGAAATGTCAACATCTCCAAGCTCATCTGTTCCAACAAAACAAACTTCAGTACCAGTTGTAACAACCACACAACCAACAACATCAACAGAGACAACTGCTGTGCCAGTCACTACTGTTGTGTCAACAACAACAGCATCTGAATCATCCACTGAACTTGAGACAACCACTGAAGGGGCTTCTTCAACTACAAGACCAATCAAAACTGAAACAACTCTTGCAATCACCACACCAAGCATCCCATCCACTACAGTCCTAGTTGTAGAAAGCACCACTCTTTCCTCATCTACAGGGACAACAACTCCAAGCAAAGTCACCACATCTGTAGCATCAACCACAACACAAACAACTGGAGAACAAAGAACCACAGAGACTGTAACAGAAAATGAAACAACCACATCTCAGACACCTGTGTCCACCACCAGGTCACCAAAGGTGGTGACTACAGCTGGAATGACAAGCCAGTCAACAACCACAGCTACAACAGCTTTTGAAGAGTCAACATCTATTCCCTCTGAAATGTCAACATATCCAAGCACATCTGTTCCAACAAAACAAACTTCAGTACCAGTTGTAACAACCACACAACCAACAACATCAACAGAGACAACTGCTGTGCCAGTCACTACTGTTGTGTCAACAACAACTACATCTAAATCATCCACTGAACTTGGAACAACCACTGAAGGGGCTTCTTCAACTACAAGACCAATCAAAACTGAAACAACTCTTGCAATCACCACACCAAGCATCCCATCCACAACAGTCCTTGTTGTAGAAAGCACCACTCTCTCCTCATCTACAGAAACAACAACTCCAAGCAAAGTCACCACATCTGCAGCATCAACCACAACACAAACAACTGGAGAACAAAGAACCACAGAGACTGTAACAGAAAATGAAACAACCACATCTGAGACACCTGTGTCCACAACCAGGTCGCCAAAGGTGGTGACTACAGCTGGAGTGACAAGCCAGTCAACAACCACAGCTACAACAGCTGTTGAAGAGTCAACATCTATTCCCTCTGAAATGTCAACATCTCCAAGCTCATCTGTTCCAACAAAACAAACTTCAGTACCAGTTGTAACAACCACACAACCAACAACATCAACAGAGACAACTGCTGTGCCAGTCACTACTGTTGTGTCAACAACAACTACATCTGAATCATCCACTGAACTTGAGACAACCACTGAAGGGGCTTCTTCAACTACAAGACCAATCAAAACTGAAACAACTCTTGCAATCACCACACCAAGCATCCCATCCACTACCTTTGTGGTCACAGAGGGAAGTACAACTATACTTCTCAACACTACTTTTACCTCTGAGAAAACTTCAACAGGTTTTAGAACATCCATCTCACCAATCACAGAATACACCATTACCAGTACCACTCCAACAGCTTTCCACTCGTCCCCTCTTACAACTCTGGAGACCTCAATTGCACCCATTACACAAACAATACCATCTTTTACTGGAATCCTGCCAGTTTCTACACAATCTCCTGTATATTCATCTACTTCAAGTGTTTGCTGCTATGTCAATGGAACAGATTTTCAATCAGGTACAGTTTCCTTTACATAATTGCTCTTTGGAAAAGTAGTTATATGTAATAAATAGTATTAATCATAATAAAAAAAACATAATTTCTCTTTTAAAGGTGATATAATATATAATGTCACTGATGGCCTCGGTTGGTGCTTTACGGCATACTGCAATGCAACTTGTAATATTGTAAAGACTTCAACATCCTGCGGATCCACTCCGTCACCCTCCACCACCTTTGAAGCAACAACCCTTTCTAGTTCGACAAAAATCAGCCAACCAACACAGCCTGTCACAATCATTTCCACTTATCCAACTATGGAAATACCAACTACGACCTTTGGGCCTAATTGTTCAGCTCTTGACCCACCTAGACAGGTAAACCTGTAAATGATAAAACCTTCAAATGATAATCTGATCCTTAACTTTGTTATAATTCTGTTTGTATTGTAAAAGTGAAGTCACATCCTGTGATGTAGATATATATATTTTAACACTGGCCGCTTGAAATGGCAGTAGTCATGATGATGTTTTTTTACTGGTTTTGCAGCCCAATGAAACTTGGCTGAGTGAATGTCAATTGTGTGTATGTGAGAGCGAGACACTGAGTGTCCGATGCCAGCCTGTGATCTGTAAAACTTTACCACCCGTTGCTTGTGATGGACCTGGACAGGTGCTTGTCAATACATCAGGCGAATGCTGTGAGAGTTATACATGCAGTAAGTGATCTTCATAAGTATTATGGAAACACATATACAGAAACAGACTGATATTTTCCTAATGTTTAAATATGTATAATGCAAATACCGTTTTATTTTTCTTTAACAGTTACTGTAAACTGTAAAAGTGGCTTTTTACGATGAAATAAGTCTCTTACTGTCCAAACAAGGATTGTAGGAATACATGTGGACTTACATAATTTAATGCATAAACAGCTAAAATTGTTTAAAATGATCCTACAGGTTGCGATTTGAGCATGTGTCCTATGCCTATGATTCTCTGCCCGTTGGGCTATATGATGTCCTATAGTGTTAATCCTGACAGCTGCTGTCCACAGTATGACTGCAGTGAGTATTGACCCTTTATTCTCAGTATTTACTGGTGTACTGTATACAAAGCAAACATCTAACCTCATTAAAACATCTTAATTTACACAGGACCCATGGAAGTCTGTATCTATAATACCACAGTGTACCAGGTTAGATGAGATATTGATTCCACATTTATATGCAGGTATACATGCTTTAAAAGATATCTAAAATGACACTTGCCTGTCTCTCTCCAGCCTGGCTCACCTATGCCAAGTGATGACCCTTGTACGCTTTGTTACTGTGGTCAGAGCGTTGATCCTGAAACAAAACTTCTTACTTCTGAGTGTATAATAGCTGACTGCAACTTCGACTGTCCAGAGGTAAAGACCAAATCTAACAAAAAACTGATTTGTGCTGAAATACAGACAGCAGGTCTGCCTAAAGTTTGTTCACTACAGGGCTGTTCGAAATGACGTATATAGCGCACCTGCAGAATAAAACGTCCATCATTATATATTTTTCTATGCTGTGTATTGATAGTTTTCAGTCACAGGGGGTTGGCGGGCATAAAACCAGCCGTTCACAATGGCCTCTCCATAGAGAGGCAGCATCGGCTGGTCAATTTTTCAAGCCACGGTTATTTAAATTACCACTTTAACAGAAGAAAAATTAAGATATGAACAAAAACTACAGCTTTGAGCGCTTATGATTATATACCGCATCCAATTCCATATTTTCACAGTCACAATATAAACCGCTAGATTCCTGTCAGACATCCATAAAATTCCTCACCTTATACTCCCTCCAGAAATATTAATATTATATCATATTGTATTGCATTATAATATCTTAAAATCATAATAATGAAAAAAGAAAGTTCAGTCTGAGCTAGGGCTTTTTGATTTTTTGATTAATCGTTTTTTAAAACGTGGTCGATTAAAAATCGATTCTCAAAGAGCAGAATCGATTTTTTCATATTTATTTCTGCAAACATTGAACGGAGGAATGGAAGCATTTTAGATTTCGCAAGCAAGACGTGTTGTGGCTTTTAATTTCTTTTTATTAATTACCCACTTGTAAACTGCTGTTCACTGTTATTTTTTATTAATATAGTACGTGTATTAAATCTATATTCATTGAGTTGAATCGAGAATCGAGTATAAAAACCTACCTGAGAACCGGAATCGAAAATTTAATCGAGAATCGGAATCGAATCGATTTGATAGCTTGTGAATCGAAATCGAATCGATCTGGAACATCTGAATCGATACCCAGCCCTAGTCTGAGCGCAAGTTTATTACTCTTAATACAAGAAATGATCTAATAAAAGTGCAAATGGATTAGCCTAGCCAACTTTGAATTTTCATTCTTTCACATCACTTCCATAATGAAAATTAACCATAGTTTTACTACAGTGAAAACCAAAACACTGTGGTTAGTGTAGTAAAACCATGTTTTTTCTCATAGTACACCAAAAATACTTTTATCACAAAAAACATGGTTCAAGTTTCGTAAGGGTTTCACATAACAACTCTTTGGCTAACTTTAACAGTGAAATTAATCACTGTTGTTGGTTGCTACAGTACGTGGCAACAATCCAGGTAAGAATATTAGGGAAATATATGATTTATGGCTAACAATACAATGTTTACCTTACTAAAAATTAACCATGGTTTTATTGTGGTAAAAGTGTAGTAACCATGTTTTTTGTGTATTGATTACTATCAGCAAAACCATGGTTTTACTACACTACCCATGGTTTAACTATGTTTTTTTAAACATGGTTATTTTGTGGTTACCATGGTTAATTTTTGTAAGGGTAATATATCCAGTGTCTATGCGAGGTTACCTTTGATGAAGTGGTCATACTACGAGTGATGGCTGCAATTGTTTTCCCTCACTGCGGTCAAGCCAGCCGCCACTCCGAAAAAGACGGTCAAACTAGCCCCCCGTTTTTTTTCTGTGTGCAGATAAATGAGACATTACGGTAAACGCACGAGAGGAATGATTTCAAAATAAAAGTTTCTCACTTAATCTGCTGATATTTCTGTTGAATTATGTGTCTCTTTTAAGTCATTGCTAGGGTATTATGGGTGGTTGCTAGGCTGTTTCTCTTGCATTCTGTGTGGTTGCTAGGGTTCTATAAATGGTTGCTAGGCTGTTTTTGTTGCATTATGTGTCTGTTTTAAGTCATTGCTAGGGTATTACGGGTGGTTGCTAGGCTGTTTCTCTTGCATTCTGTGTGGTTGCTAGGGTTCTATAAATGGTTGCTAGGCTGTTTTTGTTGCATTATGTGTCTGTTTTAAGTAATTGCTAGGGTATTATGGGTGGTTGCTAGGCTGTTTCTCTTGCATTCTGTGTGGTTGCTAGGGTTCTATAAATGGTTGCTAGGCTGTTTTTGTTGCATTATGTGTCTGTTTTAAGTAATTGCTAGGGTATTATGGGTGGTTGCCAGGCTGTTTCTCTTGCATTCTGTGTGGTTTCTAGGGTTCTATAAATGGTTGCTAGGCTGTTTTTGTTGCATTATGTGTCTGTTTTAAGTAATTGCTAGGGTATTATGGGTGGTTGCTAGTAGAGATGCGCGGTTGGCGGTTACAGCCGCGGACTCCGCGGATAAACCGCGGATCGGGCGGATGACGTGACGAAAAATAATATTTTAATTAGATTCGGGCGGGTGGCGGATCGACTGCTTGTTAGCTGTGTCCTTCTAAGCATGCAACCTTAAAAGGTGAGCACTCTGTCTTTCAGGGTGGCAGCCTCAGAAGTTCTCAAAGAGAACTGAAATGAGACGGTCTAGCCTTCTGAGGACCCATAATTTGCGTCACCTGTTGCACGCGCCCCCAGTAGCCCCCACCGCGCCTGTCAGCAGAAAACAGCGGAGACATTTCTGACTTTTTAAAATAAATATGTAATCAAAAATATTAATTTATTTTAGAAAATATGACACATTGATGTAGATTAAACTATTCAACAGTATATCAAATAATCAACCTTATGTTGCAAATATACGCAACATAAACATAATAATATTAACACAAAACATAACTTATAATACTAAAACAGTGACAAGAAAAAGTTTTCTAATACACTTTTATTTAATAAAGGTTTTAATTGTTTGGGATAGCCTCGGCATGTTAAGAATCCATTCGTTCTATCATTAACAGCGCAGAGAAATGAGGACGCATTTTGACATAGCTCTTATCAACGCCTCAAAAAATGAGAATTAAAAACAAAGGAAATAGAAGGTCAGAAAAGGTTTGCCTGGAATAAGTTTTACAAAGTGGTAAATCAGGATGACACCATGCAGACTATGTAATTTGTGCGTTTAATTTAGGCATTACTTATTTATTTATTTATTTTTGTCCCGTGTGCGCCGATCGGAGACTGAGTTCACTGCTGATATTCTAGAGCTTTCTAGTCTCGCGGCTGTCATCAGCAGCGTCTTGCATCGCCCAGTCAGCGGATGGCGGGCGGGTGCGGTTTTGAAAACTGGTCAGAAACGTTGGTGCGGATGGATGGCGGACGGATGATGAGTTTTGTGATGCGGTTGCGGATGAAATAATAGCCCATCCGCGCATCTCTAGTTGCTAGGCTGTTTCTCTTGCATTCTGTGTGGTTGCTAGGGTTCTATAAGTGGTTGCTAGGGTGTTTCTGTTGCATTCTGTTTGGTTGCTAGGCTGTTTCTGTTGCATTCTGTGTCTGTTTTAAGTCATTGCTAGGGTGTTATGGGTGGTTGCTAGGCGGTCTCTCTTGCATTCTGTGTGGTTGTTAGGCTGTTGCTAAGGTTCTTTAAGTTGTTGCTAGGGTATTATGGGTGGTTGCTAGGTTGCTTCTCTTGCATTCTGTGTGGTTGCTAGGTTGTTATTGTTGCATTCTGGTTGATGCTGTGCTATTGTTAGGGCTTTTTAAGTGGTTGCTAGGGTATAGCTTTGGTTTTCTATGCGATTGCTAGACTGTTGCTAGGGTATTATGGGTGGTTGCTAGGCTGTTTCTATTGCATTCTGTGTGGTTGCTAGGGTTCTATAAGTGGTTGCTAGGCTGTTTCTGTTGCATTATGTGTCTGTTTTAAGTCATTGCCAGGGTATTATGGGTGGTTGCTAGGCGGTTTCTCTTGCATTCTATGTGGTTGCTAGGGTTCTATAAGTGGTTGCTAGGCTGTTTCTGTAGCATTCTGTTTGGTTGCTAGGCTTTTTCTGTTGCATTCTGTGTCTGTTTTAAGTCATTGCTAGGGTATTATGGGTGGTTGCTAGGCGGTCTCTCTTGCATTCTGTGTGGTTGCTAGGCTGTTGCTAGGGTTCTTTAAATTGTTGCTAGGGTATTATGGGTGGTTGCTAGGTTGTTTCTCTTGCATTCTGTGTGGTTGCTAGGCTGTTACTAGGGTTTTATGCGTGGTTGCTAGGTTGTTTTTGTTGCATTCTGGTTGATGCTGTGCTATTGTTAGGGCTTTTTAAGTGGTTGCTAGGGTATAGCTTTGGTTTTCTATATGATTGCTAGACTGCTGCTAGGGTATATGGGTGGTTGCTAGTCTGTTTTTGTTGCATTCTGTGTCTGTTTAAGTCGTTGCTAGGGTATTATTGGTGGCTGCTAGGCTGTTTCTATTGCATTCTGTGTCTGTTAAAAGTCATTGCTAGGGTATTATGGGTGGTTGCAGGGCTTTATCTGTTGCATTTTGCATGGTTGCTAGGCTGTTTCTATTGCATTCTGGGTCTGTTTTAATTCATTGCTAGGGTATTATGGGTGGTTGCTAGGCTATTCTGTTGCATTATGTGTCTGTTTAAGCCGTTGCTAGGGTATTATGGGTGGTTGCTATGATGTTTCTGTTACATTCTGTGTCTGTTTTAAATCATTGCTAGGCTATTTCTATTGCATTCTAAGTCGTTGCTAGGGTATTGTGGGTGGTTGCTAGGCTGTTTCTATTGCATTCTGTGTCAGTTTAAAGTCATTGCTAGGGTATTATAGGTGGTTGCTAGGCTGTTTCTATTGCATTCTGTGTCTGTTTTAAATCGTAGCTAGGGATTTATGGGTGGTTGCTAGGCTGTTTCTGTTGCATTCTGTGTCTCTTTTAAATCATTGCTAGGGTATTGTGGTTGTTTGCTAGGCTATTTCTATTGCATTATGTGTGGTTGCTAGGCTGTTACTAAGGTTTTTTTAAATGGTTTTCTCTGTGATTGCTAGACTGTTGTTAGGCTATATGGGTGGTTGCTAGGCTGCTGTTCTGGCATTCTTTCTGGTTTCTAGGTTGTTGTCGTGGAATTCTGGTTGGTTGCTATGCTATTGCTCTTGTTTTCTGGGTGATTGCTAGACTGTTGATAGGGTTTTATTGGTTATTGCTAGGCTGTTGTTGAGATATTATGGTGGATTACTATAAAGTTGCTAGCATATTAAGGGTGGTTGTTAGGCTGTTGCTGTGACATTCTATGTGATTGCTGGGCTGTTGCTAGGCTACGGTATTTAAATTGGTTGCTAGGATATTATGTTTTCTTGGTGATTGCGACGTTGAGGCTGTGTCTTTCTAAATGATTGATAGGCCTTTGCTAGGGTATTTTAGGTGGTTTATTAAATTGCTAGGCTGTTCAGGGTAGTTAACACAGAACTGTTATGCATATAATAGAGAGTCAGTGAGTGAATGATTGGTAGTTGATACAGCATTATGGGTGGCTGTTAGTGTTACTAGATGCTGGGTTGTTCAGGGGATTGACAGAGCATTGCTATATAGTTGATAGGGTATTTAAATGAGAAGGCTCTAAAATATCCAACACATGCTGTATTATTTTTATATATTTAGTTAGATGTTAAAGGAACTACATGTTTCCAAAGAATCATTCCATCTCTGAATGATGGTACACCATCTCAGGTTGTCACTCATGCAGTATCAACACAGTCTGATATGCTGTTTTTAAAATAGACACCTCTAAGATGTCCTATACACTCTGTATTTTCTGTACATTCAGTTAGATATTAAAAGAAAACTACCTGTTTCCACAGAATCATTCTACTTCTGAATGATAGTACACCATCTCAGGTTGTCACCCCTGCAGTATCATCACAGTCTGATATGCTGTTTTTAAAATAGAGAGTTCGAAAATGTCCTATACATTCAGTTAGACGTTTAAGGGAAACCACCTGTTTGCGCAGAATAATTTCACCTCAGAGTGACAGTATCCTACCTCAAGGTGTCACAGACAACATATCAGACCAATCTGATATGGAGTTTGTAAAATATAGCTCTCCAACATAACCTAAATACATATTTATTTCTATAAGATCAAATACATGTTTATTTCTATAAGATCAAATACATGTGCAAAGGAAACTACCTGTTGGCACAGAATGATTTTACTTCAGAGTGACAGTGTACCACCCCAAGGTGTCACTCACAACATATCAGGCCAATCTGATATGGAGTTTGTAAAATACAGCTCTCTGAAATAACCTAAATACATGTTTATTTCTATTAAATCAAATAGATGTTTAAAGGAAACTATCTGTTTGCACAAAATAATTTCACTTCAGAGTGACAGTATACCACCTCAATATGTCACTCACACCGTATCAGGCCAATCTGATATGGAGTTTGTAAAATATAGCTCTCCAAAATAACCCAAATACACATTTATTTTTATAAGATCAAATAGATGTTTGAAGGAAACTACCTGTTTGCACAGAATAATTTCACTTCAGAGTGACAGTATACCACCTCATTGTGTCACTCACACTGTATCAGGCCAATCTGATATAGAGTTTGTAAAATACAGCTCTCCAAAATAGCATAAATACTTGATTGTTTCTATAAGATAAAAGAGGTGCTTAAAGGAAACTACCTGTTTGCACAGAATTATTTTACCTCAGAGTGACAGTATACCACCTCAATGTGTCACTTACATTGTATCAGGCCAATCTGATATAGAGTTTGTAAAATATAGCTCTCCAAAAAACCCAAATACACGTTTATTTTTATAAGATCAAATAGATGTTTAAAGGAAACTATCTGTTTGCACAAAATAATTTCACTTCAGAGTGACAGTATACCACCTCAATATGTCACTAACACCGTATCAGGCCAATCTGATATGGAGTTTGTAAAATATAGCTCTCCAAAATAACCCAAATACACATTTATTTTTATAAGATCAAATAGATGTTTAACTCTTTCCCCGCCATTGACGAGATATCTCGTCAATTAAGAGAAAACGCTTCCCCGCCAATGACGAGATTTTCCGTCTTTCCGCAATACCGCTATTATCCACCAGGTGGTGCCCTTCCGCAACTTTTTAAAACCGGAAGTATTGCCCTATGGCAAGCTGCTGCATGTCCGTGTCTGTTTTAAAGATCGCTCTGAATATGATCTCTATGAAAAGTCCGTCATAAAAATGGAATTATCTCTGCTTTTTGCTCAAAATATGGTGTTTTTGCAAAAACCTACCCATATTCAAAAGCTGATTGCAAAAGAACCACTAAAGGTAGGATGAAACGGTTTTTTTTTTGTTTGAAAGCAGAGGGTCTGTTCTTTCATTTGGTATATTGTATGTTTATATATTTAAAGAAGAACATTTTCTGGAAGGCATTAAACTTTGGTGAAAATCATGAAAAACGCTGGCGCTGGCTGGCAACTTTTTTTAAAAATGCTGGCGGTGAAAGAGTTAAAGGAAACTACCTGTTTGCACAGAATAATTTCACTTCAGAGTGACAGTATACCACCTCATTGTGTCACTCACACTGTATCAGGCCAATCTGATATAGAGTTTGTAAAATACAGCTCTCCAAAATAGCATAAATACTTGATTGTTTCTATAAGATAAAAGAGGTGCTTAAAGGAAACTACCTGTTTGCACAGAATTATTTTACCTCAGAGTGACAGTATACCATCTGAGGGTGTCACTTACATTGTATAAGGGCAATCTGAAATAGAGTTTGTAAAATATAGCTTCCAAAATAACCCAAATACACATTTATTTTTATAAGATCAAATAGATGTTTAAAGGAAACTACCTGTTTGCACAGAATAATTTCACTTCAGAGTGACAGTATACCACCTCAATATGTCACTCACACTGTATCAGGCCAATCTGATATAGAGTTTGTAAAATATAGCTCTCCAAAATAACCCAAATACACATTTATTTTTATAAGATCAAATAGATGTTTAAAGGAAACTACCTGTTTGCACAGAATAATTTCACTTCAGAGTGACAGTATACCACCTCATCGTGTCACTCACACTGTATCAGGCCAATCTGATATAGAGTTTGTAAAATACAGCTCTCCAAAATAGCATAAATACTTGATTGTTTCTATAAGATAAAAGAGGTGCTTAAAGGAAACTACCTGTTTGCACAGAATTATTTTACCTCAGAGTGACAGTATACCATCTGAGGGTGTCACTTACATTGTATAAGGGCAATCTGAAATAGAGTTTGTAAAATATAGCTTCCAAAATACCCAAATACACGTTTATTTTTATGAGATCAAATAGATGTTTAAAGGAAACTACCTGTTTGCACAAAATAATTTCACTTCAGAGTGACAGTACACCACCTCAATGTGTCACTCACACTGTATCAGGCCAATCTGATATAGAGTTTGTAAAATACAGCTCTCCAAAATAGCATAAATACACGTTTATTTTTATAAGATCAAATAGATGTTTAAATGAAACTACCTGTTTGCACAGAATAATTTCACTTCAGAGGGACAGTATCCCATCTCAGGGTATCAGTCACAACATATCAGGACAATCTGATATAGAGTTTTTAAAATACAGCTCTCCAAAATATCATAAATACTTGATTATTTCTATAAGATCAAATAGGTGCTTAAAGGAAACTACCTGTTTGCACAGAATGATTTTACCTCAGAGTGACAGTATACCATCTGAGGGTGTCACTTACACCGTATCAGGCCAATCTGATATGCACTTTGTAAAATATAGCTCTCCAAAATAATCTAAATACACGTTTATTTCTATAAGATCAAATAGGTGCTTAAAGGAAACTACCTGTTTGCACAGAATGATTTTACCTCAGAGTGACAGTATACCATCTGAGGGTGTCACTCACACCGTATCAGGCCAATCTCATATGGAGTTTGTAAAATACAGCTCTCCAAAATATCATAAATACTTGATTGTTTCTATAAGATCAAATAGGTGCCTAATGGAAACTACCTGTTTGCACAGAATGATTTTACCTCAGAGTGACAGTATACCACCTTAATGTGTCACTCACACCGTATCAGGCCAATCTGATATGGAGTTTGTAAAATACAGCTCTCCAAAATAACCTAAATACACGTTTATTTCTATAAGATCAAATACCTGTTTAATGGAAACTACCTGTTTGCACAAAATAATTTCACTTCAGAGTGACAGTATACCACCTTAATGTGTCACTCACACCGTATCAGGCCAATGCGATATGGGGTTTGTAAAATACAGCTCTCCAAAATATCATAAATACTTGATTGTTTCTATAAGATCAAATAGGTGCCTAATGGAAACTACCTGTTTGCACAGAATGATTTTACCTCAGAGTGACAGTATACCATCTGAGGGTGTCACTTACACTGTATCAGGCCAATCTGATATAGAGTTTGTAAAATATAGCTCTCCAAAATAACCTAAATACATGTTTATTTCTATGAGATCATATAGGTGCTTAAAGGAAACTACCTGTTTGCACAGAATAATTTCACTTCAGAGGGACAGTATCCCATCTCAGGGTATCAGTCACAACATATCAGGACAAACTGATATAGAGTTTGTAAAATACAGCTCTCCAAAATATCATAAATACTTGATTATTTCTATAAGATCAAATAGGTGCTTAAAGGAAACTACCTGTTTGCACAGAATGGTTTTACCTCAGAGTGACAGTATACCATCTGAGGGTGTCACCTACACCGTATCAGGCCAATCTGATATGCACTTTATAAAATATAGCTCTCCAAAATAACCTAAATACACGTTTATTTCTATAAGATCAAATACCTGTTTAAAGGAAACTACCAGTTTGCATAAAATAATTTCACTTCAGAGTGACAGTATACCACCTCAATGTGTCACTCACACTGTATCAGGCCAATCTGATATAAAGTTTGTAAAATACAGCTCTCCAAAATAACCTAAATACATGTTTATTTCTATGAGATCAAATAGGTGCTTATAGGAAATACCTGTTTGCACAGAATAATTTCACTTCAGAGGGACAGTATCCAATCTCAGGGTATCAGTCACAACATATCAGGACAATCTGATATAGATTTTGTAAAATACAGCTCTCCAAATAACCTAAAAACATGTTTATTTCTATAAGATCAGATAGGTGCTTAAAGAAAACTACCTGTTTGCACAGAATGATTTAACCTCAGAGTGACAGTATACCATCTGAGGGTGTCACTTACACCGTATCAGGCCAATCTGATATGGAGTTTGTAAAATATAGCTCTCCAAAATAGCATAATATTCAATTATTTCTATAAGATCAAATAGATGCTTAAAGGAAACTACCTGTTTGCACATAATAATTTCACTTTAGAGTGACAGTATATCACCTCAAGGTGTCACTCACACAATATCAAGACAATCTGATATGGAGTTAGTAAAATACAGCTCTCCAAAATAACCTAAATACATGTTTATTTCTATAAGATCAAATAGATTTTTAAAGGAAACTACCTGTTTGCAGAGAATAATTTCACTTCAGAATGACAGTATACCACCTCAAGGTGTCACTCACACAATATCAAGTCAATCTGATGCAGAGTTTTTAAAATAAAATGTGTATTTAAATTATTTTGAACAGCTGTATTTTACAAACTCCATATCAGATTGTCCTGATATGTTGTGAGTGATACCCTGAGATGGGATACTGTCCCTCTGAAGTGAAATTATTCTGTGCAAACAGGTAGTTTTCTTTAAGCATCTATTTAATCTTATAGAAATAATTAAAAATTATGCTATTTTGGAGAGCTGTAATTTACAAACTCCATATCAGATTGGCCTGAGATGTTGTGAGTAACACCTTGAGGTGGTATACTGTCACTCTGAAGTGAAATCATTCTGTGCAAACAGGTAGTTTCCTTTAAGCACCTATTTTATCTATAGAAACAATCAAGTATTTATGATATTTTGGAGAGCTGTAATTTATAAACTCCATATAAGATTGGCCTGATATTTTGTGAGTGACACCTTGAGGTGGTATACTGTCACTCTGAAGTGAAATTATTCTGTGCAAACAGGTAGTTTCCTTTAAACAGGCATTTGATCTTTTAAAAATAAACATGTATTTAGGTTATTTCGGAGAGCTATATTTTACAAACTCCATATCAGATTGGCCTGATACGGTGTAAGTGACAACCTCAGATGGTATACTGTCACTCTGGGGTAAAATCATTCTGTGCAAACAGGTAGTTTCCTTTAAGCACCTATTTGATCTTTTAAAAATAAACATGTATTTAGGTTATTTTGGAGAGCTGTATCTTACAAACTCCATATCAGATTGGCCTGATACGGTGTGAGTGACACATTGAGTTGGTATACTGTCACTCTGAAGTGAAATTATTTTGTGCAAACAGGTAGTTTCCTTTAAACATCTATTTGATTTTATAGAAATAAACATGTATTTAGGTTATTTTGGAGAGCTATATTTTACAAACTCCATATCAGATTGGCCTGATACGGTGTAAGTGACACCCTCCGATGGTATACTGTCACTCTGGGGTAAAATCATTCTGTGCAAACAGGTAGTTTCCTTTAAGCACCTATTTGATCTTATAAAAATAAACGTGTATTTGGGTTATTTTGGAGAGCTATATTTTACAAACTCCATATCAGATTGGCCTGATACGGTGTAAGTGACACCCTCCGATGGTATACTGTCACTCTGAGGTAAAATTATTCTGTGCAAACAGGTAGTTTCCTTTAAGCACCTATTTGATCTTATAAAAATAAACGTGTATTTGGGTTATTTTGGAGAGCTATATTTTACAAAGTGCATATCAGATTGGCCTGATACGGTGTAAGTGACACCCTCAGATGGTATACTGTCACTCTGGGGTAAAATCATTCTGTGCAAACAGGTAGTTTCCTTTAAGCACCTATTTGATCTTATAAAAATAAACGTGTATTTGGGTTATTTTGGAGAGCTATATTTTACAAACTCCATATCAGATTGGCCTGATACGCTGTAAGTGACATCCTCGGATGGTATACTGTCACTCTGAGGTAAAATCATTCTGTGCAAACAGGTAGTTTTCTTTTAATATCTAACTAAATGTATAGAAAATACAGAGTGTATAGGACATCTTAGAGGTCTCTATTTTAAAAACAGCATATCAGACTGTGATGATACTGCATGAGTGACAACCTGAGATGGTGTACCATCTTTCAGAGATGGAATGATTCTTTGGAAACAGGTAGTTCCTTTAACATCTAACTAAATATATAAAAATACAGCATGTGTTGGATATTTTAGAACCTTCTCATTTAAATACCCTATCAACTATATAGCAATGCTCTGTCAATCCCCTGAAAAACCCAGCAACTAGTAACACTAACAGCCACCCATAATGCTGTAGCAACTACCTATCATTCACTCACTGACTCTCTATTATAAGCATAACAGTTCTGTGTTAACTACCCTGAACAGCCTAGCAATTTTATAAACCACCTAAAATACCCTAGCAAAGGTCAACTTCGCAATCACCAAGAAAATATAACAATATCCTAGCAACCAATTTAAATACCGTAGCCTAGCAACAGCCCAGCAATCACATAGAATGTCACAGCAACAGCCTAACAACCACCCTTAATATGCTAGCAACTTCATAGTCATCCACCATAATATCTCAACAACAGCCTAGCAATAACCAATAAAACCCTATCAACAGTCTAGCAATTACCCAGAAAACAAGAGCAATAGCATAGCAACCAACCAGAATTCCACAACAACAACTTAGCAACCACACATAACCCCAGAGCAACAGCCTAGCAACCGCCATAATTCCCTAGCAACCACAAAGAATGCCAGAACAACAACCTAGCAACCACCCATATAGCTTAGCAACAGTCTAGCAATCACAGAGAAAACCAAAGCTATACCATAGCTAACATTTAAAAAACCTTAGTAACAGCGTAGCAACCACACATAATGCAATAGAAATAGCCTAGCAACCACCCATAATACCCTAGCAATAAATTAAAACAGACCCAGAATGCAACAAAAACAGCCTAGCAACCACCCATAAATCCCTAGCTACGATTTAAAACAGACACAGAATACAATAGAAACAACCTAGCAACCACCCACAATACCCTAGCAACGACTTAGAATGCAATAGAAATAGCCTAGCAACCACCCACAATACCCTAGCAATGATTTAAAACAGACACAGAATGCAACAGAAACATCATAGCAACCACCTATTATACCCTAGCAACGACTTAAACAGACACATAATGCAACAGAAATAGCCTATCAACCACCCATAATACCCTAGCAATGAATTAAAACAGACCCAGAATGCAATAGAAACAGCCTAGCAACCACACAGAATGCAAGAGAAACAGCCTAGCAACCACCCATAATACCCTAGCAATGACTTTTAACAGACACAGAATGCAATAGAAACAGCCTAGCAGCCACCAATAATACCCTAGCAACGACTTAAACAGACACAGAATGCAAAAGAAAAAGACTAGCAACCACCCATATACCCTAGCAACAGTCTAGCAATCACATAGAAAACCAGAGCTATACCCTAGTAACCACTTAAAAAGCCCTAGCAATAGCATAGCAAGCAACCAGAATGCAACAAAAACAACCTAGCAACCACGCATAAAACCCTAGCAACAGCCTAGCAACCACACAGAATGCAAGAGAAACAACCTAGAAACCACCCATAATACCCTAGCAATGACTTAAAACAGACACAGAATGCAACAGAAACAGCCTAGCAACCAAACAGAATGCAACAGAAACAGCCTAGCATCCACCCATATACCCTAGCAACAGTCTAGCAATCACATAGAAAACCAAAGATATACCCTAGCAACCACTTTAAAAGCCCTAGCAATAGCATAGCAAGCAACCAGAATGCAACAAAAACAACCTAGCAACCACGCATAAAACCCTAGTAACAGCCTAGCAACCACACAGAATGCAAGATAAACAGCCTAGCAGCCACCAATAATACCCTAGCAACGATTTAAACAGACACAGAATGCAAGAGAAACAGACTAGCAACCACCCATATACCCTAGCAACAGTCTAGCAATTGCATACAAAACCAAAGCTATACCCTAGCAACCACTTAAAAAGCCCTAGCAATACCATAGCAAGTAACCAGAATGCAACAAAAACAACCTAGCAACAACGCATACAACCCTAGTATCAGCCTAGCAACCACACAGAATGCAAGAGAGACCGCCTCGCAAGCACTCATAATACCCTAGCAATGACTTTAAACAGACACAGAATGCAACAGAATCAGCCTAGCAACCAAACAGAATGCAACAGAAACAGCCTAGCATCCAAACAGAATGCAACAGAAACAGCCTAGCAACCACTTATAGAACCCTAGCAACCACACAGAATGCAAGAGAAACAGCCTAGCAACCACCCATAATACCCTAGCAATTACTTAAAACAGACACATAATGCAACAGAAACAGCCTAGCAACCATTTATAGAACCCTAGCAACCACACAGAATGCAAGAGAAACAGCCTGGCAACCACCCATAATACCCTAGCAATTACTTAAAGGAACACGCCCATATTTTGGGAATTTAGCTTATTCACCGTATCCCCCAGAGTTAGATAAGTCCATACATACCTTTCTCATATCCGTGCGTGCTGTAACTCTGTCTGACGCAGCCCCCGCTAGCTTAGCTTAGCACAAAGACTGGAAGTGAATGGCTTCAGCTAGCAAACTGCTCCCAATAAGTGACAAAATAAAAATCGAAACATTTCCTATTTATGTGTTGTGATTTGTATAGTCACATTGTGTACAAATAACAAGGTCATATGAGACAGAGCCATCTTTCAAAAGTAAACATACTGGGAACTATATTCTCAGAAGGTGAAGCTCTGCTACTTAGGCGGAGTGATTTGCTTGCAGCACCCAAGAAGCCCCCTGGTGATGAGCAGAGAGTTCGATCAAATCAAGTAGCAGTGCTTTGCCTTCTGAGAATATAGTTCATGTTATTTTGTCACTTATTGGGAGCAGTATGCTAGCTGAAGCCATTCACTTCCAGTCTTTGTGCTAAGCTAAGCTAGCGGGGGGTGCGTAAGACAGAGTTACAGCATGCACGGAGATGAGAAAGGTATGTATGGACTTATCTAACTCTGGGGGATACGGTGAATAAGCTAAATTCCCAAAATGTGGGCGTGTTCCTTTAAAACAGACACATAATGCAACATAAACAGCCAAACAACCAAACATAATGCAACAGAAACAGCCTAGCAACCACTTATAGAACCCTAGCAACCACACAGAATGCAAGAGAAACAGCCTAGCAACCACCCATAATACCCTAGCAATTACTTAAAACAGACACATAATGCAACATAAACAGCCTAACAACCAAACAGAATGCAACAGAAACAGCCTAGCAACCACTTATAGAACCCTAGCAACCACACAGAATGCAAGAGAAACAGCCTAGCAACCACCCATAATACCCTATCAATTAGGGCTGTCACTTTTTATTCGATATTCGAATATGCATTCGAACATGACGTGAAATATCCGTATTCGAACTATAAATAAACCATCCGTTTTTTTAAATGCCATGTGTAGCGCATTTTTTACAGTAACACCTCGTAATAGGAAGGAGGCTGAGAGTGAGACCGACGACTGCAACTGTGCGCAAGAGAGGGAATCAAATGGGACTAAAATGAACCTCATGTGCATGTCAAGATAGAATTATAGTTTGTATATAAAATGACATATTGTTTATAGTGTTAAATATTATAGCAGAATACCTTGTGTTAATACGTTCGCATTATGAAATTAGCATGTATGAAGATAATTTCATCATTTTTACAACGCAATGTAAACTTTATATTAAACAACAACAGCATTTGTCTTGTAAACGGATTTTAAATGATCATGTGCTGACTGTCGCGCGTCACATAGACGACAGAGTCAAGTGAGATCTGATTAACTCATCTATAAGTTTAATTTCATCTCAAGTATCAAAGGGTTTGTGCTCTCTATAATTGAAAACGGGCAAGCAAACAGCACGCGCAGGGTTAATGTACTTGTGAATGATGGCTCACAAACGCGTGGGATAGGCTTTGTATAAGTGTGCTTGTTGTCAATGACAGTTCTGGTCACAAACACGCTCAAGCGTGGGATATGTGTGCTTGTCAATGATGGGCATTAAATCCGCGAAATTCCGCGGAGTTTTCTGCCGAAATCTGTGGGCGCGAATTCCGTTTGCGTCTGCATATACTCCTGCTCCTATTTAAGTTGTCACGTTATTGTTTGTAACTGTTCTGAATCATTTTTTTTTTTATATAAGTTTGTTATTCATAAGTTGATAACCTGCTGTTTCAAACATTAACGTTAAGTAAAAAGTAATCCAGACAACCCTGTGTATGACTGTCACTGTTAATAATTTTGTGATTGAATCTCCATTACGGTGGGTTTTTGATGCGCGTGGGGGGCGGCGCCTAGATATTCGAATATATTCGGATACATTGCATGATATTCGAAATCCGTTCGAATTAGATTTTTCTCAAAAGTGACAGCCCTACTATCAATTACTTAAAACAGACACATAATGCAACATAAACAGCCTAACAACCAAACAGAATGCAACAGAAACAGCCTAGCAACCACTTATAGAACCCTAGCAACCACACAGAATGCAAGAGAAACAGCCTAGCAACCAACCATAATACCCTAGCAATGCCTTATAACAGACACATAATGCAACAGAAATATCAGCAGATTTAGTGAGAAACTTTTATTTTGAAATCATTCCTCTCGTGCATTTACCGTAATGTCTCATTTATGTGCACACAGAAAAAAAACGGGGGGCTAGTTTGACCGTCTTTTTCGGAGTGGCGGCTGGCTTGACTGCAGTTTTCCCTCACTGGAGACAGACAGAGGCGCATAGTTTTGTCACAAAATGTACAATTTCCTCTTTTCTGGGTTTTCGTCTCTAAGCCCAAGATTATTCCCTCGTCGGTTAGTGCATTTTATTGCAAAGGAATTATTAAATATTTAGGTTAAACGAAAGAAATCACCGACTTTTTAACCTGTGGTTAACGGCAGATAGCGCGCTCGTGCCCTCAAGTGGTGAGTTCGTGCGTGACGTTTTAATTAATGTGAGATTTGTACAAACGCTGAACTTTTTTTGTAATTTGAACGCAACAAAGCTGGTGGTGCCCTAAGACTTTTAAACAGTAGGCCTACAGTAACGTATTTACCTTGAAATAAAATAAGTCGTCGTAAATCAAAATGGAGGAGATGAACACTCAACCTTCAAGATCTGTTTTGTTATGAAATAAGGCTTAATGGTGTATCACTAAATCGAGGGGAGATCGAGCTTTTTACATAGCAGGCTTTGATATCAAGCTCCATCTCTTCTCATTTTTAAGTCCAAACTAAAAATATTTGTATTTTCAAAAGCATTTGATTGACATTGTGTCATGCGTATAAATTATGTTATTTTCTGTATATTTTTGTTATTTGTGTTGTTTGTTTGTTATTTTTAGTATGATTTTTGTTGTAGAAAGCACATTGGTCAACGGCCGTTGTTTTTTAATTCAGAAATTACAAATACAAATTCAGTTTCTGTTTTATATCAAAACTTGAAACTTGATTCTTTCTCTATCTTTTTCTTTCTCTCTCTCTCTCTCTCATTCTTTAGGACCAAGAGTACCAAAATATTCCTGGGCAGTGCTGTGGAGTTTGTGTTAGTACTGATTGTGTGGTTGTCCATGATAACATCACACAAAACATCCCAGTGAGTGATTTTATATATTTATTTTTTAAATAATTTTGCTATATTCATCTATTTGTTTCATTTGATTTTACCATTATAATGTGATAGTAAGTCCAATTAATGATCATTTTAACATTAAAGATTTCATAAATATATCTCCCACTAACAGGTTAACCAGATATGGCAACCAGCTGATGATAAATGTGTGGTATACACATGTGAACGAGTCAATGGTCAGTCATTGGTGGTCGAATCTAAGATCACCTGCCCTGTGTTTAATCCTGAAGACTGTGTTCCTGTAAGTGCTTTTTAAATTTGACTTGAACATTTATGTTAAACTACATCAATATGGTGGATAATGGTTTCTTTTTTCCATAGGGAACAAAGACATTGGATGAAGAAGGATGCTGTCTAACCTGTAAGAAAAATACTGATAGAGTCTCAGTTGAGATGTTTAGGAAAATCATTCAGAGTTGCAGAAATGAAACTCAAATGATAACAATCGTTGAATATTTGTTTATAACTCACAACTCCAAATTTAGTGAGACCATCAGTGTATGGATTTATTTGAACATTTTAAGTGTTACCAGTGCCTGTCTTCATGTGACGTTCATTTATCTCACAGTTTGTAATTGATAAAGAAATGCAAGAATGTACAAATTTCTTAACACAAATTCAATTCAATTTATTTTTTTCTCAGGTACACTGGAGAGTAAATGTAACGTCCAGAAGAACAGCACCATCCTGGAGAGCAATGGTTGTGTGAGCAGCTCACCTGTGGAAGTAACCTCCTGTACAGGATTGTGTGGCACATCATCTATGTGAGTACTTACAGATATCCAAATATTACTTCTTGTACATAAAGGAATTCATTAAAAATGAAATTTACAGGAAAATCAAAAACCTTTGTGTAAAAAACTATGGTGGGCATGGGTCAATCTCAATTAATCGCATACAAAATAATTTAACACAACACACTCATATCCAAAAATGCACCCACCACTAAAAAAAATCTCAAACTCAAACATAAATGAACTTATATATATACATACACACAAATATATATATATATATATATATATATATATATACACACACACACACACACACACACACACACACACACACACATACGTGTATGAATAATACATAATTACACACAAAACACACATAAAAGATGCAAAAACTCACTTTAATTTGTATGCGATTAATCGTGATGAATCTTTGCCCATCACTAAAATAACTCAACCAGGACAAAATAAATTAACTAAAATATTAATATACTACAACAAAGACAACAAAATATGCATTATTAATTATTCATAAAGTGTGACATCATAAATGCATGCAAATTGATACAAGTATAAATGCTTCTCACTTTTATCTTTCTTCTCACGAAAATGCTGTTCTGTAAGAAGTGAGAGTAAATATGAGAGTTAATTTACCTGCGAGTACCTGTTTATTATGTAATGTCCTCATAAGTTTTTAAAAAAACTCTTCACACACTAAAGTCCCCTTTTTTTCTCTTCTATTGAAACAGATACTCGGCGGATGCCAACTCTCTCGTTCATTCTTGCTCGTGCTGTCAGGAAATGACGACCAGTACAAGAGAAGCGACTCTGACCTGTGCCGATGGATCAAACATCATCCACTCATATATTTACATTGAGTCATGTGGCTGTAAGGCTTCCGATTGCCCTTCTCAATCTAATTCAATGAGGAGACGCCGGAGGAAATGAATGTGAAATCTCTTCTTTAACCTTATGTAGTACACATGATTTGCTTCTGTTTTCTTCGTTCTACAGCCATTTCACCTCCCTTTAATATTACAAAGTTAATGTCACAAGTTTGAACTGCAATGTTAACATCATGTATGCCTTTGAATGGATTTCTATCTGTTGTGTTATTGTGAATCTGTACATTTAAAGCTTCAAAATTTTTGTGACTATTATCTCTATGGCATCATGACAACGAAACTCTTTTGGTTGTAGTCTACTAGTTGTTAATAAAACTATTGCACAATGAATTTTGCAGGTGTTTTTTTTTTTGTGGTGGTAGAGATTCTTTTGTACAACTGCACCTTTCAGAGATGTTGGATGCAACTTACGACCAGCATTTTCCCATGCCGATAAACCTGACACTTTTCCTCAGCAAAAAAAGATGACACACAAATTGCTTGCGTAACAAAAAACATTAGTTAATGCATTATCTCTCATGAACTAACAAGAACAATATATTTTCTTTTATTAATTTTGGTTAACATAAGGAAATGTTAGTGTCAGGAAGGCCTAGAGCACAACATAAAAACATGAGGAAAAATGTTCTTCTTTAGTAAGTCCCAAGATATTTTTCTCTTTCAAAAAAGTATTTTTTTTCTTTCAATTTAATTTTTTTTCTTTCTTTCAAAACAAAAACAAAATGTCAAAAATCTTAAAAAAAAAAAAAATATATATATATATATATATATATATATATATATATATAAATAAAAAGAGAAAAAAACACATTTTGAAAGACAAAGTTTTATTTTTGAAAGAGAATTTTTTTGTAAAAACAGAAAAAATATATATATAAAATAAAAAACATTGTTGAAAAGGAAAATTATTATATTGAAAGATAAAAAAACTGTTAAAAGACAAAAGGTTACTTTTTTGAAAGAGAAAAAAAATTGAAAAAAAAAATGTAAAGAGAAAAAAATTATATTGAAAATAATTTTTTTTAAAGACAAACAATTCTTTGAAAGAGAAAAAATCTCTATTTTTTTAAAAATGATTTTCTCTTTTACATTTTTTAAAGAACAACATATATTAAAAGTTTTTCTCTTTCAAATATTTTTCTCATTTTTTTAATATATATATATAATTTTTTTTTGAAAGAGAACATTTTTTTTGAAAGAGAAAAAAAATTATATTGACAAAACAATTTGAAAGAGAAAAAGTTATTTTGAAAAAAAAATGTTGGGCCTTAATCTCAGGATGGAAGAAATAATTTTTTCTTCCTAATTTTGTACATGTTGTGCTTCAGGGCTTCCATATAAGTGTAATTGCTTATTGTTTGTTCCTATTAGTTCATTGTAAATTAACCATGTTTTGCAGTGCTCTTAATAAGTAATAAAATAAATGGAAGATTAGTTTTTAGATTTATGGGCAAGGTGGTTTGCTGCATCTTTTTCCCCAGTAACAGATATGTCTGTGTGTACTGTCCACCAGAAATCTCTTGTTTTAGCCACACAATGGTTGTGGTTCAATCCTAGGGAACAAACATGCTCATAAAACCAGGCATAGATTGAATACACTTCGTTTCTTTGGTTGAAAGGTTTTGCCACATGCATAAATGTTTATGTACAGAATCATATCACATGACTCACAGAATCATCTTGAATCAAGAAAAATGATGATGGATTTTAGGTATCAAACTTTCTACAACCAGACATATCCAGAGCTCTTTAATAATCTTTAAAATAAATTATATTCATAGACTTATAGTACTAAATTCATACAGAGTATATCTCTTTATAACATCTATAAGATCACCAGAGTAAAGATATGATAAACTGCTCTTAAATGACACATTACAAAATTATCTTACACCCTTCAGAACTTTAAAACATTCTTGATTTTAAATGTAGATTTAACAAATACAATAAAACTTGTTTCATTTACTTGCTACGATTAAGGGCCGACAGACATAAGTGTGCATATTTACAAGAAGGGGGGTGGGGGGGGGGGGTTGTTTTTTGGTATAATGTGGTACAGATCAGAGAGTAAGAGTTTCTTCAGTTAAAGCTCCTCTGCCATCTGAAGCAAGTAGTTTATGGCAGTGTCCTTGTTTCCCTGTTGGGCCTCCAGGACGGTGCGAATCACCTCCTTATCCAGATTGGGGAACATATCCTGAAGGGCTTTGAGGTCCTCCTCACTACAAGGTGTGATCTGTGGTGCGACGGGTGGCACGGCCGGCATTCCCATGGGTACCACACCTTGGTTGTAAATACCAGGGACACCTAATGGATATTTAAGAATCATAAAAAGGTGACTTTTGTATTGTTGTTCATTTTGTAAATAAGTTAAGCTCATAATGATCATGAGGAATAATCGATTGTTTGGAGATTGTTAATGGACGTTTCTGAGTGGTAAGTTTGTGTTTTTTTTCAGTATGGACCTGCAAAACGTAACTGTAACTTCAATAGTAGAACTTCAGCCTGAACGCTAGCATATAGCATTAACTAGCGCTAACAATAGCATATAACGCTAACTCAGCAGTCACAACTTTGTTTTTAGCATTGTAACAACATTGTACTTAATTTAATGTTGGGGCGTACATCAACATGTTATGTTGAGATGTTGGCCTGTTTTCCAGCTGTCTTTTTCATGCACAAGGTTACAAAACAATCATATTTTAGGCTTACGACACGTCATTACCACGTATACAACTCTTATTATTCATATGCCTACATAAATACAGTTTTACATTCTAGGGCACCTTTAAGGGTTTTACTGTGTAACATACAAACCTGCTATGGGTACATAACCAACGCCCTGCTGATATACTGTAGGCATCAGAACCACAGGCTGCGCTGGCATCATCACTCCGGCTGGAATTGACTATAACAAATAAGGAAAGAAATGCTTACAAAACGATTACAAACAGCAAAAACATAGGCAAACATATATATGTAAGAACTTCATGTTTGCTGTAGCATTCGCATAAACATGGACAGACCAAAAACTAAATGTTGTCTGGGTGTACATATTGAATTTCACACAGTCTCTTTACTAGCTGCAGTGCATCAGGGGGACTTGACAAAAATGTAGTGTGATCATGTGATGTTTAACATAGAGTTTGGACTTACAGCAAAAGACATGACAAGATTAATCATCCCTTCTTTATCATCTCCCTGTCTGCCGCTCAAACTGAACCACTCATCCACCACGCTGCCTTCCCTCAGGTTCTCTGGGATCGTCACGTGTGTCCAGGCTATGCGATCATCCATGGAGAAAGCCCTCTATCAATCACAAAATCAAACAGTTATCAGTAATAGTGCTAGCAATTAAAATGCTTAATTTGTGTTTGTTTACTGTAGAGTCATTAAACACAATTCTGTATGTGTTGTGCATCACATCAAAGTTTACTTTAAACTGGGAAACTCAATGTCATGTAAATGTGAATGGTGTTGGGTATATTTGAGTCGAACCTCATCAAAGATCTCCAGGTAGAATGAATCCACTCCAGGTGGGACAGTGCATTGAATCACTTTATTCCAGCGTGGGTTCTTTGCTCCGTTGTGAGCAGTGGGCGTCTCATAGACGGCGTATCCCAGTCGAACCCTGCAGTAAGGGTCCATTCGCGTCATACCATAGTTCTTTGCAAGCTTTGCCTGTGAAAACATTATCATGTACAAGGGTTACTGACAATATACATGAGCTTTCTTTAAATCCTTTATTTTCCTATTATGCAAAATGCATTTTTTTGTCAGCAAATCCTAATAACTGATAGCTGGGATTGAAAACATTTTTACACAGCGGGGTTAGTTGTCACACAATGATGTTCTTAATTTGATTGTTTCCTGGAAAACTCAACTCTGTTATACACTAATCCTATTAAAGTTACTCTTTATATAAAATATAATTACTTGCTTCGTGTATCATTTCACCTAATATCATTTATTTGATTTATAAATGAATAAAATACATATTTATTCACATAAATATTACTTAATTCTCCATTCTATCTGACCGACATGTGCTTGTGTCAAAAGGTCTGTTGAAGTTTAACTCGCTTTCTTTTCCGGGAACTGTTTTGCTTAATAAATAAAGAAGTCCGCTGGTTAAGTATTGTAGTCAGTCATGAGGACAGTAGATATGATTGTACCTGTACAACTGTGATACTGAGACGTCCACCTGTTCCCAGAGATCCTCCATACTGCAGCTGTTGAGCAGCCTGAGCATCTAACTGTACCTGCTGCTGCTGCTGAGTCGGTGTGATCCGCAAAAAATCCTGAGGCAATTCACCGACATACACCTAAACACAACACAGAAATCACACAGAGATTCCTTATTCACAACTAGACCTAAAGATATAGAGTTTTTATGAAAAAGGCTACGTTCACACTGCAGGCAAAAGTGGCTCAAATGTGACCTATAGCTGATTTTCTTATGGCAGTCTGAACAAGCACAATTCAGACCCAGGCCACTTTTGTATGTGGTCCTAAATCGGATACAAATCGGATGTACTGCAATGCGACTTCAGTCTAAACGGCAATGTCGCATTTTATCAAGGCCTGCAAAGCGTTTAATCGCGACTAATCGGTTGGCAGCCCTAATTTCATTTGACTTTTACATTAATAAACAGGTGAAAATTAGCAACTGTTGCTACAACCTGGCTCGAGACATGTTCTCTTGTTTTTTTTAACAAGTTTAATGTTTAATTGTGCGTTGTCCCTGTTTCAAATAAATACTTTCCATTCCATTCCATTCCAATAAAAATGGGACAGATTCTTCACTGAAGAAGACAGTAAGATGACGTGACGCTTTCGTCTATGCATGCGGGTCACTTCAGGCCATATACAGTTCCCACAAGACTGATGGCAGTCGCATTTCAATGATAACGTGAAAAACAGCGCAAAAAAAAAAAAAAAACGTATTGAACCAAAAATACGAACTGAGAATTTTAAGACCTGCGGTGTGAACTGAGCCATTAGTATGCATGACATTTTCCACCTATTAATGGGTTAAAACCTATATGGGGATTGTTTACCCCAAAATGAAAACTCTCATGTTGTTACAAACCGGTATAAATTTCTTGGTGCTGATGAACACAAAAGAAGGAATGTTTGTAACCAAACCGATAAGAAGACCCATTGACATTGATTATAGTATACTTTTTCCTACTATGAATGTCAGAATTTTCGTCTTTTAAAACAGTGTTACTTACTACATGGCCATATGTTGCAGTTGTTGAAACTTTGTCATTAAAATTTGATTGAGATAAAATACCTTGTTTAAATCTGTATTTAGGTATACAGTCAGTGACGTGTAATGTTTAAAGTTTTTTTTTTTTTTACATTTTTAATAATTCAGTGAGATACATAATGTACTGTCAGTTTACTACGGTAAGCAACCCAACACATTGAATTTATGAACTATTTTTTTGATACAGCTACTTTTCAGATGATCATGTCACGATCTTCGGGTTTCAATGTATGACTAAGACATCATCACTCCTGTAACTGAACACACCCTTTTTTAAAGAAGTAAAAGAAAAACGTGACTTACTTCATCGGGAAACATCGTTTAAAAAATCGACTTTATAATACGATATATAATAGGCAATTGCGTATAAAATACGACATCAAATAACGGTTCGTAAATATGTGACGAGCGACACAACTCCAAATCAATCGTGTTTATGTTTACGTTCCTGATAGTGTGAGATGGGACCGTGTGGTATTTTAACATCAGTTGAATCGACTTTGGCGTCTTCTGTATTAGTATGCGTATGTTTATATATGTGCGAATACTGCGCAAATTTAAGAGAAAATTATGCGCATCTCACGCAAACACAGGGTATATTAAGAAAGAAGTCTCACCTGTCCCCTTTGCGTAGTTATTGTGGTGGCCATTTTCACAATAGATGTGATGTAGATGGGTTACTGTTCAAATAAAGGTTAAATTTAAAGAATTATAACACAGTCCACTGTTGATGTCTGGTGATATGTGTCACAATCACGAAATGAGGAAACAATCTAACAAATTCCGCCCCGTCCTATTCAGGACTTCAAAATAAAAGTCTCCGTTGGCTCTTCAAGTCTGTAGAACTTAACATTTAATTTTAGGCATCATGAAAGATGCCAACTGTAGATTTAAAATAATTAAATTGGTAAAAATGTCAGTATGAATTACACATAAACATGCTATATGCAATACGAAGTATTTCAGTCTCATTATATGATTCTTTCTTACGATATATTATTTCCCTAGAGAAGTTATATTTTATTAGCTTTTTTATCATTTAAATATGGTATTAATTAGCATACTGAAATAAACAGGTAATAATTTTTTTAGTGTCTAATTAAATTTACATCAGGCTAAAAACAATGGAGGGACATTAGGCTACGTTCATACTGCAGTCTGAAACGACCCAATTCCGATTTTTTTGCCCCTATGTGACCTGTATCTGATCTTTTCATGACAGTCTGAACGACACAGATCCGATCTTTTCAAATGTGACCCAGGCCACTTGGGTATGTGGTCCTGAATCCGATACGTATCCGATCTTTTGAAATGCGACCTTCGTCTGAACGGCCAGGCCACATGGATCCGACCCGTACGTCACTGATACGCTACAAACGTCATAATTCTGCATTGAAGTAGGCAAGAACGATAAGATAAACAACAACCATGGGCGACGTTGCTAACACTGCTCCACATCATTAAATTTTGGCCGTATGGGTGCACACGTTATATGATTTCACATATAACAGCGTTCTCCAAATATATTAATATATAGCATATTATTATAATGCTGCGAATAATATGTGAAGCAGCTTTCAATAAATATTTTTAAAATGCGTTTATAAATCCAACAACCCCTGTGACCGGTCGACACGTCCATAAGAGGTATGTTTATAAACCATTGCCTCTTTGTTTCTACATTTAAAAGACAAAGCTGGCAATTCTGGCTATACTTTCGTTCTTTTAATAATTTCTTCATTTTATTTATAAATCACTCTGGGTTATCTGATTTATCTATTTGGCTTGTGTTTTGTTTCCGTGCACTTGAGGCATTTTGCACATTTGTTCTGCACTTTGTTACTTCTAACCTTATTTTATAAAAAAAATTGTATTTATAATAAACGTAAATTCTGATCTAATTTAAGTCTGTAAATTTTGGATTGCTTTTCGTTGTATCGATGTTGCGCTATTGCGTGCTGGCCATGCTTGCGCATGCAATTTAGCCGAACGTGCTAGGTGCTCTTCGTCTCATATTTAGGAGTTCATCAAACTAAACATTAAAAAACGGATGTTTTTCGACGGGTATAAGTTTTTAAAATGTATTTAAAACAAACTGGTTATTATGTCAAAAGTTAAACTACAAAACAGGTAAGCCGTTTCTTTAAATTTCGGTGCTGAAACGGAAAATATCTGCACCAAACCTATATTTATGCCTAACACGACTGTCTTCGTGTGTTCACTTTCAAATGATAGCAAAGAGATTCCTGAAATAAATAATATCATCAGGTCTTTCTGTATCTAAAGTGAATACAGAGATGATCAAAGTCAAAGCAAGGAAGCAGGTATTTCTATGCTAAATAATAACGCGAAGTGTCTATAAAATCATTAATTTCAGTGTTTTTCTTGTTATAAATTAACGTTTAATGAATTGTATATAAAGCTTAGTTTTTATCATTTACAGTAACAAACACAAATTATTTGTCATTTCTCATTTGTCGTTTTTTTTGTCATGACTGCTTTGACGCGCTAAATCTCCAAATTATATAAAAACACTGAATTGTAGCCGGAGTTTCCAAGGCAGGATCTCCTTTATTTTTTTTAGGTGTAGTTATCAAAATGTTTTTTGTGTGATGTTCTGTAGATCGTGGCTTTAAAATGATATGAGGAATAATTAAACAAATGTTACCTTACATTTTACATAAAAAAACAGAAGATTGTAATTGTGCTGGCTCCGTTGGGAAAATAACTTTAATATTGCAAAAAGAGCTCCACTGTTGACCACACCGTTGTTGACATCCATGTTTAACGTTAGCTTACAAGTGACGTCCTTGACCGTGGAGTACTCTTATGCGCATGCGGGTCACTTCTGGGTCATTTCACGTTCACACAGGAGATCACAAAAGGTCGCATTTTATTGGAAATGTGAACGGCCTTGCAAAAAAATCTCATTTTTTCAAAAAATCGGAATTGAGCATTAAGCCCTGCAGTATGAACGTAGCCTAAGACTTGGAAACACTGTGGATGACTAAAAACTCCGCAGATATTCTGATTTCTGGTTTGCTGTTAAAAATAGAACTGCAAACACAAAATGCATTACTCTTAAACAGGACTTTTTATTCACATGTAACCATCACTGCCTGTTTTTTTATATAAGAATAAATATTATTAAACAAAGTGTACAGGCCTTAAATGAATTGGTTTGGGTAAAAATAAAAAAATTGTCAACATCCACATAAATAAAATATAAGCATCTTTAAAACAAAATACTTTCTTTGTTGCCTATTTTGTATTATAAAAATAAATATTATTAAACAAATATTAATCAAAATGTGTACAGGTCTTAAATACACAGTTTGTCAAAATCCACATAATAAAACATTAAGTGTTAACATGTAAAAATGAACTAATAACACGTAGACCTTTTTTTGCCAGGTAACCTAGCATATTGATTTTGGTAGGTTTTATGTTATGGCATTAAATGTTGCGTTCAAAGATGTGGTCAGACAACTTTAGATTTATCTCACTGACTGAAACCATTGTTTATAAGGTGGTTTCACCTGTTTGTTTTCTTTGAAACGTGTTCAAACCAAAGGAGGAGTTTAAATAATAAAATCACTAATCACTTCCTGTTTGAATGTACAAATGTTTAAGAGCTTACATGTTCTGATGTACAGTGAGGTAAGACGCAAGATTCAAATGTATAAATGCAATTTTGTAAAAAATGTGTTCATTTAGACGCATGATTTTATCTTTCGGTCCTTTACTATCGTTTATCTCGATCAGAAGATAACATATGATATGTTATGTTTACTCCTACAGCTAAATATATGTTTTAAAATTTATTATTTTCGTTGTTATCTCTCAGTTTGTTGTAAACGTCAACGTTGCTTCACATTTTTAGTGTGAAATGTTAATACAAAGCTGTATGACTTTAAGAATGTGAAACCAGGAAGTTGTCCAAAGCAAAACTATCAGGGTTGCCAGGTTCGCGGTCCATGTGTTGAGCTCACGATGAGATGAAAATTATTTTAACAGTATATAGGCATATTGTGGATATAAAACGGGTAAGTTTAGATAAAGCTGTGGTTTTAATTTAAATTTCATTTAAATTAACCCAAAAACATCTTTCCTGATTGAGTATATTTATTGTATGTTATTATACAATGTGTCTCTTTTACGATTTTAAATTGTGCCGACATTATACAACAGGTATACAAATAAAAACATACAAATATAAAATATATATAAAAAAAGAAATGTAATTACTAAAAAAGGAATATGTTTTGAGTTTTGTTGCGGAGTTGACCTGGCAACCCTAACAGTCCACTCAGATTGTACCAGGAAGTCGACGCGAAATGATGTTGTGATGAAACAATGAACACTTTTTCACACGATTCATTTTTTTCTTTTGTGAATCATGAACAGGACTCAACTGAAACGATCCAGGATATTAAGAATGGCCCTCGCAGACCCCATGCATCTGGAGGACAAAGACGAGCCGTTCATTGTGAAGGCGTTCAAGATCTTTATTGTCGTGACTCTCTACTGGTTTATCTCCATTACCATGGTGTTCCTCAATAACTATCTGTTAGACAACAAGGACTTGAATGCGCCACTATTCGTCACTTTTTTCCAGTGTTTTATCACTGTTGGATTGTGTTTGCTCATGAACTGTCTGGCAAAGCTTTGTCCGGGATACGTGGATTTCCCGTCACTGAAACTGGATCTGCGGGTGTCCAGAGAGTTGTTGCCTCTGTCTATTGTTTTTATCGGCATGATCACATTTAATAATCTGTGTCTGAAGCACGTGGGTGTGGCCTTCTACACTGTTGGCCGATCGCTTACAACCGTATTTAACGTCATTTTGTCGTACTTTATGCTAAAACAAACGACGTCATTTTACGCGTTGATGTGTTGTGGAGTCATTCTGGGTGAGTGTCAGCATCATACCTCTCTACAAGTCTTTTTTAAAAACAGTGAAGGCCAAAAGTCTGAGAAAATCCTTTAATGTTGTATTATAATTTAGTGCAATACATTTCTGTCATGATTTATTATAACAATTTGGACGTGGCAGCTCGAGATTGTGTGTGCGAAGTGTTCAAAGATCATCTGTAAACATTAATGAAAGAAGTTAATCTTTCTATAAGCACTAACTAACCATATTCAGGGTTTCAAATGTAGGATACTTGTTTTGTTTCTTAAATTGGTGACTTAGAAGTAATGCACAACCTGGCTTTAAATACTATTGGATTGATTATATCTGATTCTTTCAATGTCATCAACCCAATAGGATTAAATGCAATGATCCTATTACATGTTAGTTTGAAAAAGAGTTTTAAAGAGTTTGCAGACTTTTCAACCCCATAGTATAATCAGTACTGCCACCCAAAAAGATTTGGACATTGAAGTCACTCTTTTAGACTACGTTTACATGTGGGTGGCTATTTTCATAAACTGACATTTCAACCTCTCCGGTTTCAAAAATAACTTTGCACACATGTCAGTTTTCAGAAAAGTGTTAATTTACACGCACCCGTGTATATATGTCGTTAAGAGCATGCCAAACCTGTAGTTGGCGGTGTAATGAGAACCTCAAGCCCACGTAAGCCAATCACCAGCGGCGCTGGCGGTGACGCGGACTGGTACTTCGTGTTGGAGCGAGGTGAAGTTGTTGCAATAAGTATGTTCGACTTCATGCGGCACTGCAAGAACCGACAGGTGTATGACCGACGTTAAAATGCCCATCTTGCTTTTCCACAAGTTAAATAGGTGTATGAGTTCCATAAAGCATGTTTCAAAAGTTGTTTGCTCGAAATAGCTTGTAGGAAAAGATTGTTACCCATCTCTAGTAGCCTCTGTTTCAGTAACTTTTAGATTGTGCCGTTTTGAGCTAGTCTTACATATTTATGAGCTGCTGCTCCTTTGATCACGCCCCACTACTAACGTCATGTGCCCGTGCTCCGTGGTATCGTGAGCAGTACAGACCATACTGTGTTATTATTTTATATATTATTATTATTATTAACGGTTTATGTTGCCAACAGACAAATCATACAGAAAAGTATCACTAATAAGTACACTACAGGATAAGATACTCATGACACACAATGATTTCAGAGTAAATTGTGATGTTACGTTAGCAGTCACAACAATAAACTCGTTTTCCCTGGACAAAGCTAACATATTCCCATTATAAAACATTTTCAAACGCATTATTTTCGCAAATTACAGAAATTAAGACCCGGCGGGGGATGTATACTGCTTGTGGACCGCGTGCTAATTGCTAGAAGCTAGCGGGAGGTCCGGACGGTAAAGTTATAAGAGGCTCGGGGGTTAGCATCGTCAGAAAAGCCGGGGCTGTAAGGCCCGGTCTCGGTGTGTCAAACTCATCATGACACACAAAGATTCCAGCGTAAATTGTGATGTAGCAGTCTGAACAATACACTCGTTTTCCCTGGACAATACTAACATATTTCCGTTATAAACTTTTCAAACGCATTATTTTCGCAAATTACAGAAATTAAGACCCGGTGGGGGATGTATACTGCTTGTGGACCGCGTGCTAATTGCTAGAAGCTAGCGGGAGGTCCGGACCGTGTATATATCTATGCGGACTGTAAAGTTATTAGAGGCTCGCCTCGTCAGAAAAGCCGGAACATGCTTTACCACAGGAACATGCCCCCTCTTTGAAAAGAACAAGTTGCAAAACATTGACAGTGACCCTAACAACTTGCCAACCAACTAGTAGTTTGTCGACATTGACATGTGACCAGACATTGCTTTTTCCAACATATGTGTTTATCTTGCCTAATAGTCTCTGCTGATAAAACCAGCCTGACCAGCTAATACCAGCTTGGTATTACAGACAGACCAGGCTGGCCAGCTTTAAAAATGTAAAATAAACCAGTCTGCTTAACCAGCTACCTAGCAGGCATTTCAGCATTGATTCACAGTTGAATCAAGGACAAGAACAAGGTTGAATCAATGTTAAATTACCTGTTGATTCAATTTGCAAAATCAGAGTTAAACGAACAACTGACATTATTTTATTTTCAACCATATTACAACATTAAAGGTTGTTCATCTGTCAGAGACTTAAAATTTGGCACAACACTTGATTGCTCCACCTGCTTTGTTCCAAAAGTTGTTATAAAGATGATCCAGTTTGTCAACAAAACATATCAGGAATGAACCTAATGAGAGATATGCTTTGTCTTTGTTCCTCTTCCTCTAGGTGGCTTCTGGCTTGGTGTGGATCAGGAAGGGGTGGCCGGCTCTCTCTCCTGGACGGGTGTCTTTTTTGGCATCCTGGCTAGTCTCTGTGTTTCTCTTAATGCCATCTACACAAAGAAAGTGTTGCCAGTGGTGGATGGAAATATATGGAAGCTCTCCTACTACAACAACCTCAACGCCACCATACTTTTTATACCCCTCGTCATCATATTCGGCGAATTGGGAAGTTTGTTTAGCTTTAGCCGACTGACAGATTTAAATTTTTGGGGCATGATGACTTTGGGCGGAGTATTCGGCTTTGCCATCGGTTACGTAACAGGACTTCAGATTAAGTTCACCAGCCCTTTGACTCACAATGTGTCTGGCACAGCCAAATCCTGCGCTCAGACCGTGTTGGCCGTGGCGTACTGGGCGTCCAGTAAAAGTGTACTGTGGTGGACGAGCAACATAATGGTTCTGGGTGGATCTTTCGCCTACACTTGGGTCAAAGGACTTGAGATGAAAAAAGTTCAGGTGCCGGTGGAGACACAAAATGGCACTCCTCAGAAAAGTAAAGAAGACTTGGGGGTGTAGAGAGATTTTTGTTAAGTGCTTAAAAATGCCTTAATTTAGAGAGACTGTTTAGTGATCTTTCTGTTTTATATGATCATTTGATGTATTTATTGTATTGTCAATGACATTGTAGTGTAAATGGAGCTGGGCAAAAAAAAAATCGCCTGTGATTCTCATGCGTGTCTCATCAGTAAAGCCGGTTCGGTAATTAGTAGTGAATCGCCATCACCTGCTTTCAGATGGAGCGGCATCTCTATAGACAGAGCCGTAGTTCACCAAGAAGCTTCATAATTGAAGACGATCTTCCACAATTATGAACGCGATTTTGCCTAGCTTTCAGTAAAATACGGCTCTGTGTAGTTTATGCCGTTCCATCTGAAAGCAGGTGATGGCGATTTACTACTAATCACCGAGCCGGCTTTACTGATGAGACACGCATAAGAATCGCAGACGATTTCTTTCGCCAGCTCTAAGTGTAAATAAAAATGGCTAAAGCAACCTGTTTTACAATATCTATTATTACTTGTTTCCCAGCATTTATTTACCTGACATGATAAAAAGGTCATATCATACTAAACATACCATAATCGTATCATTTAAATACAATAGATCTGGGGCCTTATTTATAAAGCATGCATACGCACACATTTGATCGTAAAGTGTGCGTACGCAAAAAGCCACAGCAAAGTCTATATTTACAAAATGTGTCTTTGATGTGGAAAAGTGCTTAGCGCCACGTCAGGGTCTGAGCAGACGTACGCACTTTTGCTTGTCCAATTACCACATGTTTTTAAAATATATGCCATTCTTGCTGGTTTAAACATTAAAAAACACCATCATTGCCATCGTTTAAAGCCGGAGATCTGAAAGATCATTTGCGATTTATAAATTTCACATCTAAAAAAAAGGTGTATGCGCGTTTTCTGTGTGTACGTCTGTTTTATGAATCACACGTACGCATTAAAAAAAAAAAAGATCATATGATCAAATGTAGGATGGTTTCTACGCAGCATTTTATAAATGAGGCCCTTGAACTCTCAATTTTAGCTTAAGAGGTATGGTTGTTCTCATAATTTTGCCCCTTTAAAGGTTTTACACTTCACATTTATTATAATTATTAATGAGATGACTAAGGCAAAACAATCAAATGTTTTATTTTTAATTAATTCCTTATTATTATTACAACTTTCCACGTACATAAAGACCACAGAAATTCAAAAGTCGAGGGTTAAGTGTGATTTCAGCCTGGTCTTACTGTTAATATGTAGTGTTTCAAAAACAAAAAACATATTTTTGGTACATTTAAATAGATGCTAGAACGTACAATGTAGACATATTTACAACATTTAAACGTAGCATTATTATGTTTTTACAGCTAAAAAACATAAAACATTTACGTATCTTTAATTCCTTAAAGATTGCTGTATAATTCCCTTTAACCATTTTAGGGATATGTTACCACCTTAACCCTACCCTAAACCTTACCCTAAACCCAAACCCTTTTTATACAAAATGTTTAAATATACAAATTGTTTATTGCTTTTGTGAATTTATGTTGTATTTTGGTGTAATTATTACTTAATATGCCTGCGATTTTAATATTTATGAATAGGAATAACTTACGTACAAATTTGTAAGTTTGTAAAGCTGTAAATAATTTACGTATAAGTCATGTCAAAATGTCGATATTATATGTTTCAGTGTGTTTTAAATGTAAGTAAATGTACGTAAGGTACAACCACACTGAAACGTAAAAATAAACACGTATTCTCATGAGATCACGTTGGTAATTTTGAGAGCAACCATAATAAATTAATTGGGGTGTGTCGTGTGTAAAGAACAAAATGAACTACACCTTTCTCATGTGTCTTCCTCTTTCTCTGGGTTGGGTTTTGAGTTGTATATGTCTGCATTTAGCTGCATGTATTTATGAGAATGAGGTCAGACCTGTCATTGCAGTTTATATCTGTGAGGAGGACAAACCTTTTAACATGATATAAAGTTTCACAACTTTTTGAAGAAGAACTACTCACATGACAATTACCCACAGATTATTCATTGCCTAAAAAACATCACAGAGTAAACATTTAACTTGTATAAATTTCACTGGGTCTTTGACTAACTCTACTGTTTAGCAGTTTATGTGGGCATACAATTAACTATCAGTAACATGACTTCTCTTCACTACATATGATATATTTATTAAAGTTAAAATGTCATAATACATTAAAAGGGCATTTTGTTGACTTAGTACATCTTAGTACTTCTACTTCTAAGTAGAAAAGTTTACATATAATGGACAGTGAAATATTGTGTTACAGTTCATTTAAAGAGCAGGATTTCTAAAATTGATGAATCTCTGACATAGTGAACGTTTCACCTTTACACATTAACACATTGAGTTATTGGTAAATAATGCACGCCCAAGGTGGTAATGCGGCATGACGCAAAGCAGAATTTGACAGGCAGGTGTGTGTTTATCGAAAAAATCTACCAATCAGATAAAGCATTCACTGTGGTAAAAAAGTGCTAAAAAATAAACACTGAATCAGTAAATTTGTTTGTATTCTTCACAAATCATCATGACACTGCTGTATTACAGGACTAAGAGTGCAAAATGAACATATTTTATATTTATATATAAAATGTTTTTTTTTAAATGCATATTTTATATTTATGCAGACACTTTTTCCAAAGCGACTTACTTACATTATAAGTTATACATTTTACCAACCTGTGTTCCCTGGGTTAGAACCCATGATGTTTTGCCCTGCCACTGAGGTACACTGTCAGAAATAAAGGTACAAAACTGTACCTTTTTTGTCACTGGGGCTGTACCCTAAGTTTCCGTTTGGTACCTTTACAGGACTTCATTATCTCATTACCTTCAACACTGAATCAGTGTTAAATTTTTAATGCATTACTATTTTGCATATTGAGACAAAACAATTGCCCTGATATATATTAAGATGTGTAATTCTTTTCAGTTAAGATAGCTGAAACATGCATTTTATTCTGGGACTAGATTTAAGGCCTGTCCGGGAAACTGGCTCTACAAGAATGTTAATTTAACACTAGGAGCTTTGAGGTGTCGTATAAATATTATCTGTCATTGGCTTATTTAAATATTTATTTAGTATTCATTGTTTGTGAATGACAAACACTGATTTGCATTACATCCTGTACTTCAGTTTAAATTATAAACGAGTCAAGTGAGAAGCTAACCAAAGCAGGCAGGAGATTGATGGATTCTGAAAGAGTTAATAAAGCTTCTTGACCCAAAAACCAGGGAAGAATATCAGTAAAAGGTCTTTAAGTTTTAGTTGTGTTTGACTACACACAGTAAAAATAAATGTAATTTTTTTCAGAAGTTCAGATATTTTATAATGAGTTGAGCTGTTTGTCACTGATATGTAAATCCCTATGAAAAAATCCCTAAATGATCTATTTTTGATAAAAATTGTGGTAAATTACTGTTTCAAGTCCAGCAGGTAACAGCAAGAGAGGAATAAATGATCATCACATCACATCTGAACGAGGATTGACCTGAAGAGAAAAAAATTACCTTTACAATGTAAATGACTTCTTACTGAACCTGAAAGCTGCTTTTACACTTACTCATGCGTTTTAACTGATAGGAGAACTATCCAAATATAAAGATTAGTTATAATTTCCCTTCAGCTAACTGATTGATTTTCTATTTGATCATAAAGAAAGAGAGGCAGACCTGTAGAGAGAGAGACTGATATAAGTCTCAGTTATTGTAAAAGACAGACACGGCTTTAATCAAACATGAAGAAGTTTTACAGCTGTCTGCTGATCTTTCTGGGTAAAGTATAACATCAGCATGTTTTGTATTTTACTTTAACACTTATCTTTAAATGCATTTCTTAACATTTCACTTTGTTGACAATACTTTTTGAATTTTGCATGCCTGGTTTATTATTTAGTTTACACTTACTGTACCTTATGCTTCTAGCAAAATAGAAAACAATATTGTTAAATGTTCTTCAGTTTAAAGTTTATTGCCTGAATTTGACAACACTGTTAAAAGTGGAAAGATGGATCAACTTAAAAAAATACTTCAATTGGTAACACCGTAGTTATTCAACCTAACATTTTCACCTAAAGTGAAACTAAAGTAAAAATTTAAATTAAATAAACTTGCATTTTTTGCAGTGTTACCAATTGAAGTAATTTTTTCAGTTGATCCAACTTTTTAGAATGAATTTTTTTAATAATTCAAATTTAGAGACTCTTCTAAAGAGGTTTTCTGAGAAGTGTGATATCAGATGGATCACATTTAAATGAACAAATCCTTTCATTCATCCACTAAAAATCTAATTGATGGCATTTGAGTTCAAGTTCTCATTCAAAGCGGCTTAGAAAAGTTAAGTCAGTTGTGAAAAACATAATTGAATTATGTGAATCTAAAGTAATCAGACATTATATATAACTTAATTTTCCAAGTATCCAAATACTTTTATCTGAAGCCACTGTAGGTTACTAATTTGAAAAACGTTCTGTATGTTCATAATCTTAAATATTTAAGGCCATTGGACATTATAATTATTATTAATAAATATATTTAAAAATTTACAGTAGGACATTTACAAAATACCTTTATGTAACATCATCTTTATTTAATATTCTCATGATGTTTGACCCGATAATTTTGACCTGTATTGTGGCTATTGCTTCAAATGATTGACTTTGTGATCCAGGGTCAGATTTATTTATTCAGCAAACCCTATTGAAGATGTTAAATATAATCACCTATAACTCATTTTAATTCTGTGCTTCTTCTGGCAGAGTTTTTGTCATCAACTCCAGAAACAGTGAATGGATATGAAGGTGAGAATCTTAAACTTCATCCTCATGTCTTTATAAACCAATCACTTATGTTTATTTCTGCATTTCCAGTAAACCTGGCAAGAGGAGGACATGTTATTCAGTCATCGACATATCTGGAACATTTTGCTGAAAATGGTGTTGATGGCAATCCAGATACAACGTGCTTTGAAACCATTGTTGGGAGTGACCCATGGTGGAGATTAGATCTGCGTGATGTTTACTGTGTCAGCAGAGTTATCATCACAAACAGATTGGTCTGCTGTTCAGATTTCATAAAAGGTGCAGAGATTCGCATCGGAAACTCTTTAGAGAACAACGGCAACAACAATCCACTGTGAGAAGCTCTTTTTTTGTTTGGTTTTGATCATCACAAACTCAAACATCTCATTCATCTCTCTCTCTCTCTCTCTCTCTCTCTCTCTCTCTCTCTCTCTCTCTCTCTCTCTCTCTCTCTCTCTCTCTCTCTCTCTCTCTCTCTCTCTCTCTCTCTGTCTCTCTCTCTCTAGATGTGCTGTTATTTCTGCTATTCCAGCAGGTGAGTCCAACAGTTACTCATGTAATGGATTGGAGGGGCGTTATGTGAATGTCTTTCTTCCTGGATCTGAACAGATTCTCACTCTGTGTGAATTGGAGGTTTATAAAGCAGGTAAACTAAAAACTCAAATGATTAATTGTTTTTGTGTACAAATGTTATTTAGTGAGTAGATGTATGCTAATGAATTTTACTCTTATTTTTGCATGTATGTTAGATCGCTGTGTTAAAAGGTCCATGGTAAAGATGAAGTTTAGCTCAAGTGCTGATCTGACGGACACTACAGTGAGAAATAATCTACTGAAACAGGTGAGAGAAAGAAATCAACACAACTCTGATCATGAAACCTATCAACTACAGATTAGAATGAATACCACTATCAGTTGTTTTTGTGTGAAATGGTGCACTTTGTTAAAGGGTTCATATTATGAGACGTGTAAATAAGATGTCAAATAAATCTTTGGTGTCCCCAGACTACATATGTGAAGCTTTAGCTCAAAATACCCCATAGATAATTTATTATAACATGTTAAAATTTCCACTTTGTAGGTGTGAGCAAACATGTGCTGTTTTGGGGTGTGTCCTTTAAAATGCAAATGAGCTGATGAAATGCAAACACTGATCACCATAATAGTGGTTTGTTGAAATTGAAACTCAGTTGTGCTCTCAATTATTATTATTATTCTCTCTCTGCACTAAAGTGCAGTGTCGTGGTTGGATAGTGCAGATTAAGGGGCGGTATTATTATAATAAGATCCCCTTCTGACATCACAAGGGAAGCCAAATTTGAATTATCTATTTTTTCACATGCTTGTAGAGAATGTTTTACCAAAACTAATTTACTGGGTTGATCTTTTTCACATTTTCTAGGTTGATAGAAGCAATTGGGACTGAAAAAGTCCGACTTTCATGATATGTCCACTATAAATAGTTATGTTCTCCTGTGAGATCAGGTTGTCAGTGTTTCTGTAGCTCAGCTGTAGAGTATTGCATTAGTAGCACAAAGGTTACTGGTTTGATTCACAGGGAATACAAATACTGATAGATAAAAGAAAACACATTATACCTTGAATGTACCCTAAATCCCTTTGAATAAGATGAGGCTGCTCTGCCCTACAAAAACAAACTTTGTTTTTGGTCGAAAATGAGTTATTGATATTTTGGGGACATTCAAGACCTCATTTATCATGTGGAAAAGTATTTTGAGTCCATTTTTGTTTTCGAGAAAATAACTATATATCAAGAAGAAAATAACTGACAACTAAAAGTCACTAAAAAGTCTAAACTAAAAAGTAATTTTTCTCAGTTCTCTAGCAAGAACTTTTTTGTAGGGCAGTGCTGCTCGATAATAACAATGCAAATTTCCATGTACATAGATTTTAGATGTGTTTTAGATCGAGTTATGGTATCTTTTGACTAAAAAGCAATGAAGTCAAATGTACTTAATTTATGATTTTTAGTTATTATTTTTATGCTATAATAATATGATGATAATTTCAGTTGGAAACTGCTCTGGATAACAAAGGATTGAAAAATGTGACGGTGCTGTGGTCTCAAGTCCCTAAAAAGGAAGTGATCACGGTGAAAAATGTAAAACGTAAGTCTGTTCTCATGTATTCTGTGAAAATACTTGAGTTAATCATCTCTGTTTGTGTCTCAGTATTTTATATAAAAACTGTGTGATGTCATTAACAAAAATGTTTTATTTGCAGCTTGCAGTGGAGAAAAGTAATAATCTGGCGTTTAAAACTGTCTCTGAGAAACTCAATGTACATTTTATTGTAATTGGTAACACTTTATAATAATGTTCTGTTGTAAAACATTTATAAGTTATTAATTAATAATAAACTAATTATTTTTTTAAATATTACTATACATTCATAAATGATTATGATTATAAAGTGATATGCTAACATTTCATGAATGTTTTGCTAATAAGTTTTAAGTCATTTATAGATGAATAGTTAATAATGAACTAATCATTTACAAATTATGATTACTTGTTCATAAATGGTTAATAAATTATATACTAACATTTTATGAATGTTTTGTTTATACAGTTGTAAGACTTACAATGGTATTAACAAAACATTAACATACACACATTAACATACTGTACATTTATAAATGATTAGTAAGTTATATGCTAACATTTCAATAATGTTTTGTTAATGAAGTTCTAAGTCATTTATAGATTAATAGCTAATAATGAACTAATTATTTGCACAACAGTATAAATGATCAATAAATTATATGCTAACATTTTATTAATGTTTTGTTAATGAAGTTTTAAGTCATTTATAGATGAATAGTTAATAATGAACTAATCATTTACAAATCATGAGTACTTGTTCATAAATGGTTAACATTTTTTATTTTTTGTTAATACAGTTGTAAGTCATTTATAGATTAATAACTAATTATTTGAAAAACAGTATAAATGATTCATAAATTATATGCTAATATTTCATCAATGTTTTGTTAATGCAGTTGTAAGTCACTCATACGTTATAGTAAATGATGAACTAATCATTTGCAAAATGACTAAACATTTATGAATTAATATGGTAACTATTTGTGAGTTGCAAGTTTTTGTTAGCCGATACGGTACAGCACTTCTACATTATTGAAACATTCATTTTTGAGTGAAAAAAATAATAATAATTCCAGTGGGTTATGTTATGTCCTTTGACTCTCCAACACAGACTTGAATGCATAAAATGTGTGAGGTCTAGCAATAATGTGAACTGGGTTTTACCTTTCACTAAAGCTCACATCGGTTAGAGACTCCATGTACTGTAAATCAGAGAAGAAAGCTGTCTATACCCTCCAAACAATGGTCTAGAAACAGCTAATCCTGGTTGTAAGCTTAAAGGTGCCATTTGTAATAATTGAGGTAAAAGATTTTTAAAAATTAGTTACACGCATCAAAAGAATGAGAAGAAATAAGGGCAAAGATGTCATTAAAAAAATGACAAGGTATAGTGCTGCAGAAATATCAATCTGAATTAGCATGCTAAATTACTAGCTACAGCCCGACTGGTGTTGTAATACCAGTTTCGACCATGGGAGGCGGTATGCGGGCCACGCACATAACCGCCAGCCAAACTGCAATACACGAATAAGTGGGAGTACAGCCCTCTACTAGTACCGCTGCGTCCGAAAACTAAGGCAGCTGACTTGTTGATTTAAGATTTATGAATGCAGCTCAGAGAAATGCAATTCGGACAGCCATGGATTCGGACATGCCTTGATGCCTTCCTGCCTTGCAATAGGGGTTTCGGACGGGTTTCAGTTCAGGGAAGAGAGCAGAAGAATGGCTAAAGCAAGAGACATTTACCACTACCACAAACATTTGCTGCAGGGAACAACGCGCTCGGAATCACAAATAAAATATGATAAATAAAGTAACCGAACCAGAGTAAATACTGGCACAGCTTTTCATCGCTGGAGACAACTAATGAACATGAAAGAAATGAGGTTCGACTCCGAAATGACAACATTTATTTTCGATTGGTAAGTAAGATGCTGTTAGTATTTCGCTAGAAGTTCACTTATAATAGGCATTGCCATAACCTATGCTCAGCTTGTACATGAACTACGGCTTTGTGCAGTAAATGTGGCTCCATCTGAAAGCAGCTGATGGCGATTCACTTTTAATCAATAAACCGGCTTCACTGACGAGAAGCGCAATGACTATCGCATGCAAATTATTGCGCATCCTTAGCTGTTAACGTTTAATAGTTAGCTCTACCCACGGATCCGATCCGGTTTTCACCCGTTATCTACCAAGCTGATGCTAAAATGTAACATTAGCTAAGAAGCTTGAAATGTCTTCGATTATAATGAACACCAAAAGGACGCACGAAACGTAGCGGAAAACATTGCAATTTTAATGAGACAGAATGTTTTTTTTGTGACTAATGATAACTTAGTTGCTAATGTAAATCAAACTTTATATATGCTGCTGAATTTGCAGCTGCTAAATTAAAATAGACCAACTCACTTTTCTGGAGGTATACTGCCCCCGTCTGTTTGGAGTGTGGAGTATGAATTGATTTTTTTTTGGGCGGACATGTTAAATGGTCCCTTTAAACTTAAAACAAACTGTAAACTTATTTCTGAAATCTGATTGGTTGATTGAAATGTTCTCCCAGGGTCAACATAATGTTGCCCTGAGGACATCAACCACTTGGCAAAATCAGGAGAGCCATTCAACACCTCTTATAGTCATGTGTATAGATAATGGAAAAATGCATGAATAAATCATTAACAAAGCTTTCTGCATAACCTAATCTAAAGTATAAATCATTCATCATTCATAAATGTTGGAATCTAAATGCCTGGACTCACTGTTAATATGTAGTTTTTACACGCAACTTTCAAAAACACCAAACATTTTTTGGTTTAAAAGTTAGTTTAATAGATGCTTACAGAATGTAAAACATTTAAAAATCTTTTACCAAAAAGATTGCTGTATTAACCTAAACCCAAACCTTTTTTATACAAAATGTTTAAATATGTAATGTTTATTTTTTTAAATAGTATTTTATTGTACATCAAATTGTACATAAACAGTACAGGTAAGTGTGTGGTACATGCAGGCAAGTGTAAGTTAAAAATGACATCCTAACCCAAACCCCAATTCTAACCCCAACTCCAAGCGACCATGGCTTAAATATAGACAAAAACATGGAGAAACCTGTATATTAAATAACCTCCTTAAGCAAATCTGAAATCTAACCCTAAACCCAAGCGAAAATTGTTTAAAAAACAGAAAAAATTGAGAAACTAATTAATAAAAAGATGCGCCGTTTAAGTGAATGGGAAGGACTGGTGTATCATATGCACGCCAAAGTGAAATTTGGTGTATGTATTGCACAAATTTTACACTTCGTGCTATTTATACATCTACATGAGACAATGTGTACATATATGAAAACTAATAACAAACACTAGTGATGTGCCATTTGTACTCAGTACTGTATCTTTGTCTTTGAACCTTTAAACCCAAGCATAGCGTATGCATTAACTACTGGGTACATTACGTCCATAGTAACAGCATGAAAACAGGACTGAAAAATAAAGTGTTGCATTTTACACAGTTATTACACAGAACCTACCACCTAAGTTATAGCATAGTATCCCCCTCGACCCCACACCCTCACAACGCCACAGATGTTGGCACCACAGCTCAGGACATCTGATACAGTAATGATTAAATGAATGAATCTTTCTTTAAGTGTTTTATATAAATATGCATCTGTCAGAGAATGACATCTAATGCAGGAGGGCAGCAAACCCCAATACACTCTTTAACATAAATGTGCTACTGAAGAAAAAAAAAATATGTATACTTCCATAAAAACCTTTAACATCCTTTAATTTTCACAAATGGTTCTTTGAACAATAAAAAGTATTAAGAAAGAAATCAAATTGTAACTGAAAGGATCTATCTATGACATTGATGGCAAACCAATTTTTTTTCTTTTACGGCATCGTATCATAGAAACCTATACTGATATAATGTAATGAAACATTTATGATTTATGTTATTAGCATAAGAAAATAATCTAGTCAGGATGCATGGCTACTTATAAACATAGACAAGAAAATAAGAGGATATGCATGTAAAGCACACAATAATTATAATGTAGTGACCTCTGCTGGTGAACTTCTAAAACTACATGACTGCATTTAAACTACGGGAGTTAGAGTATTAGTTAGTATTGTGTTAGTTGTGAGTTGTTTAAGAAGCATCTTGGCAAGGTTGCTTAGGAACACGTCTCTTCTGGTACTTCTGGAAAACATTCCCATCGGATTGTTTTTTCCAAGACAGTGTGTCATATTCATCCAATCCCTTCAGCTTCAGGATCTGCTTCAACTATAGATCAGATTGTGTTACTGCACACTTTCAAGGCACAAATTGTATGTAATATCTTTCAGTATATAAACTATTATCTATATAAATATAAACATGTAGTTTAAAAGAAAGCAAAAGTGTGAGATTCACCTTCTGTAAAACCTCTGTCATCACTTCAGGATCGTTCACATCATGATCTGATTTTACTTTTAATCTCAAGATGTGTCTCTTCTTCATCCCTGTGAGAAGTGTGATTGTTTTGTGTGATTAAAGTTGTGTTTAGTTCAACCAGTAATGAAAATTCTTACATTCATTCATTATTTACCTTGATAATCTTGATGATGTTGTTCCACATGTGTATTGTTCACTGAAGATATATTTAATGAAATCTGAGAGCTTTCTGACTCCACATAAACAGTAATGGAAAAATATTTGTTAGAAATGAAGACGTCATAATCTATATCACACTCCTACTCTCGCATTTTCATCTCCGTAAGATAACCGTCTTCGTCTTGCTCTCTCAGTGGAGAGTACAGTGACTTTGATCCATGCCTTTGATCCACCTCACGACTCTTTCGTAACTCATTATTATATGATCTACCTCCAAAACCTACAAATAAACCCCAATTGGTTCAGAACTCCTCTTTAACTGATCACATTACCCCTGTATTAAAGGTGCAGTGTGTAATTTTAAGAAAGATCTTTTGACAGAAATGCAAAATAATATACAAAACTATATTATCAGGGGTGTATAAAGACCTTTCATAATGAACCGTTATGTGTTTATTACCTTAGAATGAGACGTTTTTATCTAAATACATGAGGGTCCCCTTACATGGAAGTCGCCATTTTGTGCCGCCATGTTTCTACTGAAGCCCAAACTTTTTTACTAAGTTGTCTCCGACGATGACATGTTTGTCCGGTGACATCTACCATAGCTTCTCTATGTGTTTAAAAGTGATAGGTGAGCAGTGGACTGAGTCGTTGGTTGCAATTCGCAACCTCACCACTAGATGCTGCTAAAATTTACACACTGCACCTTTAAAAAACCTACATTGGCTCCCGGTAAAATACCGTATTGAGTTTAAACTACACTAGTCAACATTTGAAATGGATCAAAACCTTTAATAAAAGTCCCTAATACCATTCTTGTTTAGGACAACTTTGATAAACTTTAATTTTTTGATCCACTTCAAATGTTGACTAGTACTTGTCCCCACCTTCAAATCACTGAATAATCTTGCACCCTCCTATCTATCAGATCTTATTCATCTCTATATTCCACCCAGACTCACACAACATCTTTGGGGTCTCGAGCTTTAATCGATGCAGCTCATTACTTGTGGAATTCGTTGCCTCTGGATGTAGGCTGTAAATCTTACTATAATTAAATTGTGTCTTAAGACCTACATTTTCAGGCAGGCTTTTATGTGAATGTTATACTATATTATTTTATCTTTGACCTGTAGTAATGTTTCAATGACTGTAATTTGTCTGTAAATCTACTTATTTTTTATTGTACGGTCCTTGAGTGTCCTGAAAGGCGTCTATAAATAAAATGCACAATAATAATAATAATAACTGATGTTTACATTTTAAATGCATTCATGAACATTAAAGGTATAGCGGAAGATTTTCGTTTTCCGGGTGGATCACCACTGTTATTGGTCATCCCAGATGTCAATCATTCTGATTATATGTTGACGTATAACCGTCGCACGTGCTCGCCTCTACGTTCGCTTTCTGCACATGCGCACTTTCACGTGTATGTGTGTTGTGCTACGGTTTCAACCATTCATTGAAGGTCGCGTTCTCACTGTGTTTTTCAAAATGTCTGAGGGTCGCAGGAGAAAAAGTGTCTACGAATTGTATGACAATGAGAGAAAGGACTATAAATAAAGAAACAAGACCAGAATGTTTATGGGAGACTATTTCACACGCTGTCGTGAGCTAAAAGGACAGGTTGGACTTCCCACGCGAAGTTTCTACTGTAAGGGTACAGTTTGTCATGCTATTTGGAGAAATCCATTTAAAATCACTGCTAGTAAAAGTTGATGTAAGCTATGATTTGCGATGCTAGCCCTGGCACAAGTCACGAACCGCACAGACAAGGTAAACATGCCGACAGAAACTTGTGAACAGAGCGAAGAGAAGAACTGAGCTCCTGCACGCTCTCTCTCTGTCTCGTGCACGCGTTTAACAGGCGTTCCCTCGCGGGAGCATTTTTTTTAAAATATCGAGGGGCGGTTCTTTTAAATAATACGGGAAAATCTTCCGCTATACCTTTAACTATAACACTCATCTTAGTCTCAACTAAAAAATAAGAAAATTCCACACAGATGCTTGAGATAAACCTTTTTGGGTCCCTGAAAGTAATTATTTTTAAGAGTGTAGGCACAAACTAACGCAGGGTTTATTGTAACAGGGCCGAGCAATCTGTGCTTTTGGTCTTTTTCTCTTACGAAAGGTTTTGATGTGTTTTGGTTAAGATTTTGAACAAAGAGTGTTTTGGAGGTAGTAAATTTCTTTTCAGCTACAGCCTTGACCAGTGCTATTCAAATCTTACCCTGGAGGGCTGCAGAGTTTAGCTCCAACCCTGATCAAACACACCTGAGCAAGCTAATCAAGGTCTCATGATCACTAGACAATCACAGGTGGTTAAGTTTGATTAGGGTTGGAGCTAAACTCTGTAGTGCTCGGTCCTCCAGGGTAAGATTTGAATAGCTTCCTAAAATCCATTCCACTTGACTCATTTAGAATTTTTTTAACTCCATTTCATGTTTTTACTACTCTTGCCAAGTGCACTCCACGACACGAAAGGTAAACATGGATTTTAGGCTATAAAGCAAGAAATGTATGTCAATGCTCATGTCAAATACACCTTATTGCATTTGTTTTAAGCATATTAAAGGACTTTATTTCCAAAAAACATTTTCAGTAAAATACATAATAAATACTCACCCATGTAGCAAACAAAAGGGTAGAAATATGTGCATGGGACATCAAACCATCCTTCAGTGGAAGCACTCGCACACCCATCGACGTTTAAGGTATAGAGACTCGGCTGTCCAGCAGCCCACTGGCTGAATGTAACCTGGCTGTCATCAGACCAGTGCCAGAGATTATCTGTAGTCATCCGATGCAGTCCAATCCAAACCCATTGAGTTCCTCCAAATGCTACCACATTATCATAATCTGTCTGGTTTTTAATGGTGGCTAAATCTGTGTAATAATATCTGCAATACATCTGAGCATCAGACCACGTCATTAATGAAGGCACATAGATAAACTTATAACTCTGTGAAGATGAACCATCAAACAGAGCTGAAGAAAGAAGAAACACAACAAATATTCATTTACACACCTGGAACATTTACTTTAAACACAAATGCTTCAATCAAACATCATTCAGTGTCAACTTAAGAGTTAATGTGAGAAATATTGACCTTTATACAACAGTTCTTCTGGTTCTCGAATACGAAAACGAAATATTGTACTAGTATCGTCACGATAACTGCTTCACCATTTTATATCATTAACATATCATTCATCATTTAAAATGAGTGAGGCTGTAGAGTCACTTGCATATCTGAACTAATCTTAAAACTAATTTTGTGACCAAGAAATGGTAATATTGAGAAACGCTATTACATCTATTGAGTTCTGTCATTGAAAACAAACACCCAAAAGTGTTACCCGTCATTTATGAGCTTCAAATCCGTGACTGAATAAAGTAGTTCCCCAACAAAAAGGCTTTTAGAAATCACTCCGTTGTTGTTTTCTAGATTTTTTTTGTTTTTTTTAAATGTGTGCCGTCAAACTGTTGTATAAAAGCATGTAATATATCACACTCCTATTCCAGCCATATTGATTTAGTACCTTGTATTTACTTAATGGTCAACATTTTAAAAAGTAACATTTACTGTAAAACAAATATTGATTTTATTATTATCACGCTGAAAAAGTTCTTAACAAATGAGACAATTAAAGAAATGAAAGTCCTTCACCTGATAAGACGACAAACAGTAAAACAATCTTCATGATGAAAATAAATAATCACACAAATCCTTCAACTGCTGTAACTTCAGATGTAAGAACGTTCGTGTGAAGTCTGTTCACTTTAAGATCTCCATTAGCATGTTGACGTCAGGTTTTACATTGAAAATATTATTCAAAGAGTCTCACACATCACAGTCTGACGCTTCACAAATCACATTTTTATTGACATAAAATTATACATAACACATATAATATATTTCAATCAGTGGCATTGGGAAAATATGATAAAACCTGAATCTTACAACATTAATTAAGCTAAGCAATGATATTAAAGCAAAATTTAATTAAAAGTAAAGATTTTTAATTATTCAGATGTTAACAAATTTTAACAGTATAATATTTCATGACCTCTCTCTTAATGTTTTACAAAGTTAGATGAAATGGATTGAAACTTTTTTTTTTACAGAAATGTCCCTGTTAAATGTTTACTGTAAGATTTTAAAACTTCTACTTACAGTAAATATATCTGTGATTTATGCTCCATTTCATCTTAAAACATTCAGATTGAAATCATCTTAAAACATTTAGGTTATTATTATCCAGAATGAATCTGAATATCTTAATATTTACTGTTCATCTTATTAATATGAAAACATTGTTCAACATTTATTTTCCTTTGATGTAAAAATATATGAAGATGTCTTCCAAGAAACGAGGTAAACATAATTTGACTGATGGAGAAAACAAATGATCCGTGTTTAAGATTAAATGATGCGTGACGTGTTTGTGAACTGACATGAACTTCAGACATCACAATCTTTCATTTCTACGGTACAACGGGCTGTTTAAATACTTGATTCTGATTGGATGGAAGGTGTGCATTAAAACCGTTTAATGCACAGGTAGTTCCAGTCAGTTTGATTACAGTTTGAAATTAATCCGCTACTATAAACATTGGTAACCATAGTAACACAGTTACACTTGCGTGAGAGACACATATGTTTATTAAGGTAGACTAAATGGATGATTTTTGCATATCATTTAATTTGTATGGTGAATATGGCAATTTTGAGAAATTGGCCCAGGCACGAGATGAAATAGAAGACGTTGAATGACAAAAAGAGGCGCAAAGAATTAACACCAGCAGAGGTAATATTCGTTGAAAGCATCGATATTTTGTTGTTTTTGTAACAATGACAAATAAATAAATTGAACTGAAACTGAACTAATGTTAGATAAGATCGATAAGAGAGATGCGGGAGCGAGTTACCTGTGTGCGCCTCTTCTTTAAAATCTACGACAAAGATGAGGTCAATACGAAACAGACAAAGTAAAACCTGTAGAGGTTATTGTACATTATTAATATTCAATCAATGTTTATGTTTGTCAGTATGGTAACCCCAGCCTGAGGAAGAAGAGTTAACTGGTTAACATAGTTAATATGTGTAGTAAGTAAGTGTGGATGGATGTATTAGGATGAATGAACTGCTGATGTTATCACTGCTCTTAACACAAATAAAATAAAAAACTGTCTATGTGTGTCTGTGTGTGTACTGCTGATACATTAAACCAAATAATTATAAATATATAAATGTAAAAACTTCATCTGATGTGATTTTGTTATGAAGTGTAAAACAGGCCGCATGAATTAATGTGTTAAATGAATAGTTGGACACAAAATAAAAATTCTGTCATGATTTTCTCATTCTCATAATGATGATGAGGTTATTTTAATAAATGATGATAGGCACACAGTTGATGGTACTCACTGAAATTCATCAGATTAGTTTTTTCCTACTATGGAAGTCTATTAAAATCAGCTGTGTGCTTACTATCATTTATTTAAATATCTTCTCTTGTGTTCATCAGTAAAAAAGGTTTAGAACAACAGAGGATGAGAAAATCATGACAGAATTTTCATTTTTGGATGAACTGTCTCTTAAAAGATACAGGTGAGATAAAGCTTTAGTTTTAATATTTAGGAATTGTTTTATATTTTTGCTCTTGCACACATATAGGAATGTCCTTAGGTAATCTTCTTAACAAATGAGTTTAAAGCAAAACATTATTTTAAATTTCAGAAAACAAATGATCTGTGTCTAATGTTTAATGGTGCGTGAGGTTTCCAGTCACGTTAGGTCAAGTTTATTTACATCACTCTTTTAAACAATGTTGTATTGTAGCAGCTTTACATGAAAGAAGAAGAATTCATAGGAAACAACAAATTCAGTGCCCTCCATTAATATTAGCACGCTTGCTAAATATGAGCAAAAGGCTGTAACAAAATGTCTTTATTGTTGAAAATATTAATAGCAAAACCTTTCTCTCATTCAAAACAAACTTTTTTAACACAACAAAATAATATTTGTTAAATATATGTGGGCCACACTCCTATAAATTCACATGAACAAAATATTTTGAATATACTTTTTTTATATATATTTTTGGGTGACTTGGAAAAGAAAAATATTCAAGCATGACTTCCTCTTTTACAAGGGTATAAATATGAGGTCACACTCAGGCCAAACTCTTTTAGTCCTCCATTACAATGTGTAAGACCAAAAGCTCATTCACACAGCACTTTGGTCCCAGAAAAGGCTTCTGTGTGAACACAAACACGTCCCGTAGATGTTCTGGGATGGCTCCCGTAGCAACATTGCCTTAAAGAATTCTGTTTGAATAAGAGGCAAAAACAATGCCATAATGAGGACGTGCATGCCATTGCAACCAGAACTATGGTTCAGCTCTATGGGGCGGTTTCCCGGACAGGGATTAGACTAGTCCTAGACTTAAACAGTTTTAAGAGCTCTCCAAACTGAAAACAACTTACACTTACATATCTTAAAATACATCAGTGCCCTTTGTTTTACCTCAAAATGCACACAGGTAATGTTTTTAGTAAGGCATGTTTGTTAAAACTAATTATATTTCCTAATTAAACTAAGGCCTAGTTCTGGATTAAGCTAATCCTGGTCCGGGAAACCACCCCATTGACACAGGGATTTAAACGCAGATTAACATTCATGATGAGAAATGTCAGCAAACTGTACTGAAGCAGAGATCAGGGAGCTCATCACTATCGGCCCTCAAACATCTTCAGTTTGTCAAACACAACTGGATCTTCAGACAGGTTTGGTTGAAATCAAAGCAGAGATTTGGATAATAAACACAGAGAGAAGTAGCCTCATGGCTACATTTAAATGTGGTAGGTCTTTAGTATTTTGGGGCTGTTTTTTGCCAGAGTAAGCCGTGGTTGGATCTTCCAGCAGGGCAATGATCCAAAACAAACCTTAAAATAAACACAAAAATAGTTCACTGACCACAAAATCAAGGTCTTGCCCTGGCCATCCCAGTCCCCTGACATAAATCCAAGCTTTTGGAAACCTGTGGGGTGAAATCACCAGGTTGGACCTGGAAATCTGAAGGATCTGGTGTATGAAGGAATGATCTCAGATCCCTCGCCATCTGTTACTCTAGCAACGGAACAAACAAAGCCTTATATCTCTGCATCAGAACATTTTAGAGACACTGTGATTGGTTTATATTATTCATGCTGGAAGCAGGAATTAACAAAGCCTGTATCTCTGCATCAAAACATCGTAGAGACACTGGGGTTGGATCGTTTCTCTTGTGGCTTGGAGTAGCTTGTGATCGTGATTTTGCTTGAATAAAGGCGGCTTATAGTGCAGTCTAAAAATTTTGGGTTATTTTCAAACCAGCATTTGGTCAAAAAGGGACAAAATTTAACCTATGCTGAGTTGTTTCAACACATTGCTGGGTCAAGTATAAAAAAAATTCTGGTTTAATTTAATCCTAATGTTAGGGCTCATCCCCTTTTGACCTGAGTTACAAATAAGCCAACATTTTTTTTGAGTATAATGAGTTATAATTATATTTTGGATTAAAAATGTTGGGTTGGATTTTGAGGAAAATGTCAAGTTTGACATTAAAAATGTTTGCTCATACACACATTTATAATGTGTCCCTGATTTAATCTTCTTAACAAATGAGTTTAAAGCAAAACATTCTTTTACATTTCAGTGATTGATGGACAAAGCAAATGATCTGTGTCTAATGTTTAATGGTGCGTGAGGTTTCTAAGTGATTTAGTAATTCAAGTCATGTTAGGTCAAGTTTATTTACATCACACTTTAAAACAATGTTGTTTTGTAGCAGCTTTACATGAAAGAAGAAGAATTCATAGGAGACAAGAAAATTAATAAATACAGTGCCCTCATTAATATTAAATGCTTGCTAAATATGAGCAAAAGGTTGTGATGTCTTTATTGTTTAGAACATTAACAAGAAAAATTAACTCATTCTTCAGTTTTTTTTAAAGTATACTTCCACTGATTTAAAAAAAAAAAAAAGTTTACATCTGGGTGACAAGGAAAATGAAAATATAAAAACCAGAGGGCTATTCCATAAAAGATCGCTTAGAAAAGCCGCGATTAATGCTAAACACCTGACTTGAATGAACCGAACTCATCAATCACGCTTAAATTGGTTCCATAATGGTAAGTTGAAGATCATGGAATGTGACTAATTTGAGTCAGGTTACACGCTACTTTTAATCAGCCCTAGAGGTCGAGTGTAGAATCTAGAGCAGAGGTCAAAAGCATCATTAAGCAACATTCCCTTAAAATATGGCAGGAATATTGGAACACAGCAGATACAGGAAGGCATTTATACAGTTTACAAAATCAAGTAGCCACAAGAATGAGGAAGGGCAGGAGCCCAAAGGAAGAGATGCTAGTCTCACGTCTTAGAATAGGTCACACTGGTTTAAACACAACATTGTACAGAACAGGAAAACATCCCACTGGTTTATGCACTGATTGTAATGTACAAGAGACAGTAAAACACATACTCTTAGACTGCACAAAATATGAAGAAGATAGGGTAGAATTAAAGACACATATAGACGAACAAAGTATGACACTTGAGCTGTTATTAGGGGAAGCATCTGGGAAAATACACAATTTACTTATTTTATTTTTGAAAAATACTGGGTTAAGTGAAAGAATTTGATAGGGTTTATTTATTTATTTATTCTTTCTCTTTCCTTTTATGTCATTCTAATGCCCACACTCCAGTCTAGTAGGTGGCGGTAATACACCTTTCAGTCGAGTTGCCGACCGCCATTAAACCCGAAAGAAGAAGAAGAAGAAGAGTGTAGAATCATGGGCTGAATCCAAAATCGCATACTTACTGTGTAAGTACTGAATTTCACTGGGTACCTACTTAACGTGCGCTAAGGTAGTATGTACGTTCGCGTTAAGTATGTACAGCATTCGCCATGTTGACATTATCATTTGACATATGACGTAGTAGACTTGTTCGAGTTCATGCGGAACCACAAGAACCGACAGGAGATTGACATCACAATACCGCGAGAGCAACTCGAAATCAGATTTCTCCGTATGATTTCTGGAATCGCTCTCACGGTACTTTGATGTCATCCAGCTGTTGGTTCTTACAGCGGTGCATAAACTCGAACAAACCTAATAACAGCCATGAAAACGTATGCGTGTGTATGAGGGAAAGGTGCACTAACACCTGATTGCATCAGTAACTTGATCTGTAACAGTGTTACAGATATATTACACATTATTTTGTAGTGGACAAAATAAGTAAAACAAGCAGATTGTAATTTAATATCGATTGTCAGATGACAGCTGTGCTTGAATACAAACTAGACAATGCAGGCAATGAGATTATATACATTTTAGTGAAGCAATCTCTTGTATTTACTTAAAACAACAGGAAACATGAAAAAAATTGAATGAATAAAACCATCACAATAAATGAAAACGTATTGAAGTGAATCCCATATGAAACAAAACTTTATTCAAATGTATTTTTCTAACAAACCATCACATATTTACTGTCATCTCAACACAGCTGTGACAATTCTACAGCTTTATTTTCATGAATCAGCTGAGCACATTAATTGTGGTATATCCTGGGTCTGTGCGTGAAGTCTGGGTGCTGAGGAACAGCCCTGTGTGTGTATCGAAATCACCCGATTGTCTGGTCTCCGGTCGATTGCTTTGCTTTCCCGTGGCATCATGGGAAAGCTGGGATAGAAGTGTCCATCCGATGCACGCTTCAGAATCTGGGCGGACTCAGTAGGGCATCCGGGGATTTCTCGCCTACTGATTTTATGGATACTGAGGATTTGGACGTACTACTCTGTTTACGTGATGTTTCCCCTACTACATTTTCAGTAAGTAGGCGGTTTCGGACAAAACTTAAGTACACGTGCCTCTGAATCTCGCGAGAAATTGTCCAAAATCCCGCTAATTCTCGCCTACCCTTTTACGTATACTGAGGTTTCGGACATACTATTCGTTCGCCTACTGCTTTTTGCCTACTATATAGTATGGCAGTATGTGGTTTCGGATTCAGCCATTGATTTCCCATGGCAACCAAAATGAAAGAATGTGCAGCGCTGTTCACCGCAACTGAACAGCGTTTGCTCCTAGAGACATATGAGGAGTTAAAACATATAACTAAGAAGGGAAACACAGCATCTATTAATAAGGCAAGAGAGAAAGCTTGGCAGGAAATTGCTGATCGTCTTAATGCATATGTACTAATTTTTATATGAAATTAATTACTATACATTCTGTCAATTTTGAGCATACATCTATAATTTAATTTTTACTGACTTTACATTGTTCTATTTCAATGCAAACTGCATCTTCTAGCAGTAACCTAAGTGGAGAAAAACAAACTTGGCAGCAGGTGAAAATTAAATACAAAAATCTTTCATAATGGTAAGTGTGGCATAAATTCTTCATCATAGCCAGTTAGTTAATACTGCCCAGTCTCATGATGCTTCTTAATTTCAGCTGCTAGAAAAAAGAGTGAGGTTGCTGGTACAGGAGGAGCAGGGCCGTCATGCTTCAATTTTTTTTAAGGGGGCACAGTGTGCACAGATCACAGAAATTTCAAAACGAAATATTATATAGCTTTTAGTCTTTTCCATGGCACTATTTTGAGCGCCCCAGCCTTTATGCAAAAATCTCCAAATTAAAAGTGTTGACTAACTTTCATATCAAATAATATTCAATCGGAATAATTCCATATTGCCATCATATTTACATCTGAAACGGCTGGTTTTGTTTATTTACGTTTTGTTTAATGACTTGTTTAATTGTGTCATTAATGCGTTTTGCACAACAACTGCACTATCCCATAAAATTAGTTTTAAATCCATAAAGTTTATAAACAATGAAAATTACATAAGATATAGCCACGTGATTGAGTTTAATGTTCAAAAATGATTTTAAAAAAAATGTTTAGATAAAAATATTAGAGGAACAGATTTTTGCATTCAATTTTACCTCATATGTGAACATGTGTGATTCTGCGCCCGTGAACTCTGGCGAACTTTGACGTTGTACCAAGAAGATGAATCTAGAAATCTCTACTAATAAAACGTTGAGACGTTCACATTTTAAACCATAAATTTTCTACACAGAGGAGGTTAACTGCACATTACTGTAATGGAGTTTGAAAATGTTGTGAGCGTTTCTTACACGTTTTAATTCCTCAGATAGGAAAATGCAGCTCGTAAGCGCGCTCAGATGCTGATGACGTCAGCGACTTCGCAGACTACAGCGCCTGCTACCAGAATAAAGTAATGTAACACGATTAAAACGGCAAAAATCTCTGAAAAGTGACAAGGATGCAGCACAGAATTAACAATTAACAGATTCATGGACGCTTTTTTGATTTTGAGGTTGCAAGCAAAATCCATTTGCCTCAAAAAACCAAGGGGGCAACTGCCCCCTCAGTTTGAATGGGCATGACGCCTCTGAGGAGGAGGACCAGCACCAGCCAACTTTACTCCTGCAGAGGAACTTGCATTACACTTGAACAAAGGGAGGCCAGTCATTGAAGGCATAGAAGGGGGGACTGCCTCTGAATCTGTACCCCCTCGTGGGCTTTTGTTTTGTCTAAATAAAGTGTTTTGTGTTTTCCCCCCGACATCGTTTGCATCTGGGTTCATTCGTACTCTAATCCTCACACTTTTGGCTCTTTTCCATTGCATAGTACCCCACGGTTTAGTTTAGTTTGGGTCGGGTCAGCTCACCTCACTTTGGCGTGGTTAGCTTTTCCATCGAGTTTAGTATCACTTCGGAGTGGGAGGGATTATAGGCGTGTCGTTATATTTACGCTGCCTACTGCTGTGACATCATACACGTGAGAGCGTTGTTGTACATTCCCATACATTCATTTATTTCTCAGTCTGCCACAAAATAAAAATTGGCCACCACAAATAGATGTTTGCACATCGCGTTTATAACTACCTCTGTCTCACATGACAGTTTCTGTTCAAACACACGACCCGTGGCGTCAGTTGACGGCGCTCCGCTGAGCCTCATTCAAGTTGCATATAAGCATATATAATGCGGACGTGCACGTCGCGAATGTGCCGCCACAAACTGCAAGTCTGGAAAAAACTGTTATGGTGTCCCGGATTCTCAACCTGCGGATGTTTTTCATCGCTAAAAGGGTGTTTGGAAACTTATAGCAGAACACAGATAACAACATGTTTGCTTGAGACAGCGCAAGCTAGCAGTAAGCTAAAGCTAATATTTACATTATAGCGATGACGTGACGATTCTCTCAGACCAATCAGTGATCTACAGTGTTTTCGCGTCACGTTTGGTATCAGCTCGGGTCGCTTGGAACCCCAACCGAGGTGGTACGAAAAAAAGTATTGGGTACTACGTACTGCACCCAATGGAAAAGCTCCCAAAAGTAAGCTGACCCGACCCAAACTAAACTAAACCGTGGGGTACTATGCAATGGAAAAGCGCCATTTGTTTTCTCAGGTAAATTAAACCTTTAGAGTTCACGAGTTACTTGTTGGGTTCTGTCCCATGCCCTTCATGACAATAGCAATATAAGGATCCCATGTCTTCTAGTTATGTTTACAAGGGGCAGCATGTCAATTGAAAATAGCAGAGGCCCTAAGACAGACCTTTGTGGTTATACATATTTTACTGGCATTAGTTTTGACGGTTTTCCATTTATATGAATGAAATGAAAACGGTCAGATAGATCATATATAGATAGATAAATCAAACCATTTTAATGAGTTTCCCTAAATATCAGTGTAATTCTGGCATGGTCTAGATCAGGGGTGTCCAAAGTCGGTCATGGGGGGCCTGTGTCCTGCAGAGTTTAGCTAAAACTTTCCTCACCACACCTGCCTTAAAGTATCTAGTCTGCCTAGTAAGACCTTGATTAGCTGGATCAGGTGTGTTTGATTAGGGTTGGAATAAAACTCAGCAGAGACACCGGCCCTCCAGGAGCAGGAGTGGACACCCTTGGTCTAGATTATCAAATGCAAGATCTAATGGGACAAGAAGTGAGGTTCAGCCTCAGGCTGATGCATTCGCTTCAAATGTTTACTTTAAATGTGCTGTATAAAGTGATTTAGATCAGTGGTTCTCAACGTTATTCCTGGAGGCCCACTGCTCTGCACATTTTATATGTCTGCCTTATTTAACACACCTGCTTCTAATATATACATAAGTTCATTAGTAGAGATTTCTATGAACTGAACTGATTGTGTCAGAAGAGAGAGACATACAAAATGTGTAGAGTAGTGGGCCTCCAGGAATGGACTTTAAGTCCATATAATGTGCCTCTATCCTTTGCAAAAATAATCCACACAGCTCCAGGTGGATAAATAAAGGCCTTCTGATGGTAATTCATGTAATTTTATAAAAGACATATCCATATTTAAAACTTTACAAACGCATTCAGAAGAGAGTATCAGTAGAGTGTATGCACTTTTCATAGTGACGTATGACTCAATGCAGAGGGTTGTTTTGCTTCCTGGTCTGTGCATCTTCCCTCAGCATTCATCATACGTCAGTGCAGAGAGTCAGTCTTTATCTGATAGATTATTTAACACAAGGACCTGTGAATGAAACACATGGATTCAATAAATCACAGTATTCTACATATCATTTCATACTGGATAAAATTATAAAAATAAGTCATATATCACATTATATCACATTAATCTATTGAAAGCCAATCTTCAGTCAAATATCACACATTGCTTGACTTTACAACAAACATGCTATTTGTTTTGATTTAATGTCAATATTTGCCACTGGCTTTTTAAATGACAAATTATAGGTGGTGGCGTCACTGCCAGCAAAAAACTTGACAAATCTCTTAATCCTGTATACACAATTAAAGGTAAACACACCAGATTTGGTAACAATCAGACAAAAACTGTAAAAGGGGTTTGAAAAGAAGGTTTTTTTTCAGATAAACATGTTTTTCCTTTGTTTACAGAAAGGAAAAAGATGCCATAGAGTGTATTTGAATCATCATGAGCCAAGGATGCAGAGCAAATAAAGAAAAGAGAAACAAACATTTTGCCGTAGGTTTTGAGATAGAGACTCCAAATTTGTTTTGGGAACACTTGAGACGGTCTTTTATCTTATTGTGAAATTTCATAATTTTTATATGTACAGTTCTGTGGGCTGCCATTGACTTCCATCGTGGAAAAATATTAACAAAAGCGAAAACAAGAGGAATCTTCAGCCCTACAGGTATTGACCTTAATTACAAAAGATACAAACATTCAATGATCCTCAGGAAAGTAAAATTGTTATGCATCAAAAGCAGATAAAATGTCATTATTTTGTATTCTGAGAAATGTAAATAATTGAAAGCAAATAGTTTTAAAATGACTTTGTACTTGCCTGTGTTTGGTTGTGTCCCCTTCTCTTTATAAGGTGGTCGTGTCCAGGACAGATTAAAATCAGAGATGTATAATGACAGAGCAGACTTCAGCTGAAATTCATCAATAAACACATTGATTTATTCACATTTAACACACTTATATTTTTCCTCTTCTAATATCACTTGTTTTTAGGACATTCTAACCTGAGAGAGGATTTTGCCGCTCAGAGCCGCTGCATCAACACTGGAGAGAAATTTCAGTCTCAAAATGCCTGTTTTATATTGACCTAAAACACAAACTCAACAATCATATACAAACAAAAACACTGATATTCAAGCAAAACTTTACAAGAGAGAAAAACAAACAAATGAAAGCAAACATTTCTGTCCAACAAACAAATCAGACAAAAAATTAAACAATTATTTACAAATTACAAGAAAGATAAATATTGCAACACTAAAATAATAATATTGATGGTATCCCCTAATTAATACTAATAAATATATTTGGTTTTTATTTTTTGTGGAGCTGAGCTTCTGCCATTTAAATCAATAAGCTATTATACAAACGGGTTAAATTGGGATTTTGGATCAACCGCTGGCACCCAAAATATTTTAAAAAGAGCAGCTGAATTTCCATTACACGATGCAAATCTACCAGTCTCATCATCATTTAGTTTTATTTGAGCATCTAATACATAAAATCAACAAAATAACAAATTTCATTACAATACAAGTAAAAAAAAAAAAAGAAAGACAAAAAAAAGAGAGAAATAAAGAAAAAATAGAAATGATGCTCAAAAGGGGTAGGTAGAAGCTTAAGCTTATTAACACCTACCCCCTTTTATACCATTAAGCCGCAATTACATTTATTAACCAATAAGACAGTCGTCACATGTTTATGCTATCCTGTTCCAGTGACTGTACCATCAACAATAATTGCTCACAATACTTCTATTAAGACATGAAAGAAAAGAAAAAAAAAACTCTTCAATAAGTACAAAAAAGATAGAGAAAGAAAACATTGCCTGTAACAAATAGTCACTAATCTAGCTCTATAACATATTCCACTTCCACCCTAAGACCATTCTTCCGTCCTATACTTAGACAATATTATTTGTTTATACTTTGCTTTAAATTGATGAATGGATGGGCACTGCTTAAGGTGGGAGCTCAGGGTATTCCAGAGTCTGGAACCACACACAGACACACACATACTTTTCCTTGTCGTTCTAAAAGCAGGTACTTTAAAATGGGCATAACCTCTCAGATTGTAACAGCTATCCCTTTCTGTGAATAATTTTTGAATATTTGCTGGTAAAAGAACCCGATTTGCTTTATATCCTAATTGAACAATATAAAAATCAATTAAGTCCATAAATTTAAGCATGTTACTTTGTAAAAACAAAATATTTGTATGTTCTTGATAACCTGCCTTATGAATAACTCTGACTGCACGTTTCTGGAGTATTACCAGGGAATGTAGGGAACTCTTATAATTAATTCCCCAAACCTCAATTCCATAAGTTAAATATGACAAAATAAGACTAGAATACAATATATATAGCGCCTTATAATTTAAATAATACTTTACTTTATTTATATGTCTGCCTTAGTCTGATACCCTATATGTGACCCGTCACAGAAACCAGTGACACAAGTCGGCAGCACAAGTTTTTTTTTTTTTCAAAATTTGTGATTTTCGTTTTATTATATTTGGATCACGAAAGAAGCCTCTTCATGTTTTTGAAGACACAGTTTATGTATATTTAAAAGTGTACATTTTGCGGTTGAAATCGGCTTGTTTTTCCAGAGATTCTAGCGTGCAGCGGTAGGGCATCATTGTCTGTGTGTATATTTACATACTGTATAAGCTTGTGTTTTCGCCTCCGCCCCCAAAGGGAACAGCGTGACTACTAAATAAGGATAGTTCGCCCAAAAATGAAAATAATGTCATTAATGACTCACCCGTATGTCGTTCTAAACTCGGAAGACCTTCGTTCATCTTCGATACACAGTTTAAGATGTTTTATCTTTAGATTTAGTCCGAGAGCTTTCTGTCTCCTCCATTGAAAATCTATGTACGGTTTCCATGTCCAGAAAGGTAATAAAAACATCATCAAAGTAGTTCATGTGACATCAGTGGGTCAGTAAGATTGTATTGAAGCATCGAAAATACAGTTTGGTCCAAAGATAGCAAGAATTACGACTTTATTTAGCATTATCTTCTCTTTCGGTTCTGTTGTGAACCGCGTGAAGTCACGTGACTGTAGTGATGCGGATGTCCCTCAGACATGTTTGCTAAGTTTATTTTTTCAAACTTATAGCATGCGTCTCTCAAGACTGTTAACGAAGCTTGGGCACACAAAAAAAAGCTGGGTCACAACAGATAACAGTCAGCCGCGTAGTACGTCAGTCACGTCATTGGCTCGTTCGACTTTATGTGGCGGCACAGTCGGATGACATCAAAGTACCGTGAGAGCTCTTCAAGAAATCTTACGGAGTAGTTTAATTTCGACTCGCTCTCACGGTACTTTGACGTCATCTGTCTGTCATTTCTTGCAGCGCAGCATGAAGTCAAACACACACAAAAAATGTCACAAAGAGATCGTTGAATTTGTTATATAATTGGCCACATGTTTTGTCTATCAATATTTTCCATGAAGTCATTGGCTGATGGAGGAACGAGTGAGCGATTGGTTACATCCCTAAAGGACGTCACGTTTTCGACGGCGCTGTTTGGATTATCTATTATACTACCTCCCTATTTTAAATACAAACTTTGAAGGCGGGTTCATGTGTTTAACGGAACGTAAATTACCGGAGTATAATGTCATATACCCTTATATGTTACGATGTAAATAGTCCTCAGATTGTATATTATATTCTATTACCAGACGTTCATGCGAAATCTGGTGTAAACAATAGACTATATATCTATATCTCATGGATTATACGCATTTGTGGACAAAAATGGTCATTGGATGATTCACACATCTGAAACAGACTGGATTCGACTTGTGATCAACCCAAAGGTAAAAAGTCATGTTTATTTTTGCATATTGTCATTCGGACTTCTGTCATAAAATACTACATATGATGCTAGAACATCTGTATCTCAAAACGGCTTTACAGGGGGTATGGCTTAGGTAAATGAGATGTAATTGAGCCCTATTGTCACCTTCAGCAGGGAAAATTGTAACTTTCCTTCTCTATTTTCTTGGCTTTCTGTTTCTTGAATGTGTTACATTCAAATGGCCACAACTTCTCCAAACCTTATCAGATTTCCATGTGTTACACATTGTTAGAAACATTAGAAACTGCACTTTCAGAATCTGTGAATAACTCAAAATGCCCCAGATCCGACTTGTGTCCCTACTCTCTGTGACTGGTCACATACATTTGTTACACATATAATCATGCACAATTTATAAGACTTATACAACCTTCTTGACTAATTATAGGCATAAGATACCACAAATGACTCCGTTAACAAGAAAAGGTACAACATATCAGCAAGATTCCAAATGCTGATCTTAAGTCAGCAGCTAGTAAATACAATAACTATAATAGGCTACTACAAATACAATTACTATAGTCAGATTACTACAAATCCAAATGTAACCCAATTTAAGAGGTGATAAGTTGTGTTCGACTTTACGCAAGGCTGCGTAGACATTGAAGATTGACGCGTCATGCAAATGAGCAGTAGAAACTTGGTTACACATTCCATTTTTGTCTCGGGTACCCCACACTCAAGAGCGTTAAGGCTACCTTTCATAGGAATGAATGAAAACACATTATTCACTTCGCATCAGTGGACACGCACCAGCAGCACATGGTCGAGGAGCAAAGCAAGACCATCAGCTAAGCCCCGAATGGCCCCAGCCCAATTTATACCCTGATTATACAGATCAATCACCATTCGATGAACTGAATCTGATAAATTAAACTTAAACTTCACTGATATCAACACACATTTACAACAGAGTTTGGTAAGCAAATATATGCACACAATAGGCTAAGTCTATAGAATAAAGACAGGGAGTATAAAGTGTCACATGAAGCTATTGTTCAAGGTGACGACCTTAAATCATAAATAACATTTTGAATTATTGAATGCTAGAAAAAGCTTTTAATTTATGGTAAATCTAATTAAAACATTTTTATCTAACTTGAAAAAATTAATTAGAAATTACGTTTTCCATAGACCTCCACCTCACACAGAGTGAGATAACCTACACGTCCAGTCATGACCACATTCACATAACGTCCCTCCATTCCATTACATGAGTAACTGAGCGTATAACCAGTAGAAAAACCAGAAGTGACAGAACATCTAGACAAAGAGAAAATCTGTCAATCTCTGGAAGTTTCAATCAATCAATCAAGAGACCCTTTTACAGCCCACGTGATCAAATAGCCTGCGCGCACATTTAGGCAACAGAAGTGCTGTTATTCCCCATTGGTTCTAATGTGTTAGCAACTCAGAATGTTTATTAAAACGGTTTCCCAGCATAAAAATGTCTGGTTGTTGGGTTTGGTTGCACTAATATAATATACTAATATAATTATATATGTATCTGGCAACTTTATATTTGTCCATCTGCTACTGCTTTTATCCACTCCACTATAATACACGGATCTGGTAGCTGTGTTGAAAAAGTTGATAAGTCAACTTTTTAAAATAACTTTCTCTGTCTGTGTTGCTTCACTGCTGATTTTTGGCATACTTACATTGCCAAACTGCATGTGCATACGTTGCCACATCATCATTGTGTACAAACAGTAAAAGGGTCTACTGTATATGTATGTGTTAAAGTCACAATATGCAATTTTTGCCCACTAGATGTCACAATTAAACAATAACAATGGCGTAGCTTGTGTAGGAGCTGTGAACTGATGTGAGTTGTAAATCAATCCAATGGGACTCACAAATTACCCTTACGAAAATAAACCATGGTTTTACTACAGTTAAAACCAAAAAACCATGGTTACTGTAGTAAAACCATAGTAACTACAAAATAACCATGGTTTTGACTATCATGGTTTTCAAAAACCATAGTTAAACCATAGTTAGTGTAGTAAAACCATGGTTTTGCTGATAGTAATCAATACACCAAAATACCATGGTTACTACACTTTTACCACAATAAAACCATGGTTCATTTTTGTAAGGGTATATTTATGGACGACGTAATGAAATGTTTTATAACCGTTAACAGAGTGGTTTGGTAGAAACAGTAACATGTTAGATGTTACAATCTTACTTTTGCACGCAGCGTTGCACTGATCGGTCTGTGCAGTGCCACATGAAGTCAAACACACATACTTACATTGTGCAATTAAAATAAATGTATGAATAACTCTACCTGGTATTGTTGTTTCCATTGTTTTCCAGTGAGTTTCCAATACGAATCTCTGCTCCATTGGTTTGATCTGGACAACAGTCTGATCTAGCAGTGATGATTATTGTGCCAATCTTATATTTATATTGAAGATCCAACCTCCACCATGGAGTATTTTGATTTCCGCTAGCGAAGCAAAAGGAACCAGGTATTCCATATTTTATACCATCTATGGCTTTTTCAGGTTCCCAGGTGTATTGATTTAATGAAGGTGTAACTGTTCCTCCACGTGCTACATTTTCTAAAAACAGATTTTTAAGACAATGGATGAGTCAGCCTGTATATAAATGTGAGGTCATAAATTTACAAACGCCTTACAGAACCTGATAAATGTTTCTATAAAAAAATATGTACACTTTTAAACCAGTTGTGTTAAAGGTGCAGTGTGTAGATTTTAGCGGCATCTAGCAGTGAGATTGTAAATTGCAACCAACGGCTCAGTCCACCCTTCACCAAAACGCATAGGGAAGCTATGGTAGCTGCCGCAGGACAAACATGTTGTTGTCTAAGATAAAGTACAGCAGTGACAAAATGCGCTCTGTAGAGCAGTTTGTCCGTTTAGGGCTACTGTAGAAAAATGGCGGCACAAAATGGCGACTTCCATGTAGAGGGACCCGCGGTGTATGTAGATAAAAACGGCTCATTCTTCTGTAATAAACACATAATCGTTCATTATGTAAGGTCTTTATACACCTCTGATAATATAGTTATGTATATGATATTGCATTTCTGTCATTAGATCCTTCTAAATGTTACACACTGCATCTTTAAAACAACACATTTTGGGTTTTGTTAAGGACAAAACAACTACAGCTACATTTAATGTGTTGTCCCCAACTAGAACCATAGCTGTGTTATTACTGAAACAACACATCTTGTATTGTCCATTATTTATTTGAACACAAAATCAACACAAAATGACACATAATGTGTTAAAGCGCACCTATTTCTTTGCTAAAAACAATTTTTTTGTGTATTTAGTATAATAGAATTTGTTTGCTTGGTTTATGGTTCAAAAAACACTTTTTTATTCTCCACATACCATACATTCTTTGTAGCTCCAGATATCCCTGCCTTCCTCAAACGCTCTGATTTTGTACAAAACTCACTGTTATGAAAATCACTGTGTGAGCCAATTGGCCAGCTAATCTGTACGTTGTAACTGGCCTGTAACATGTCAGTCGGTAATGTTGGGCTCCTTACCATGTTTGAAAGATTCACTAACAATGCAATGCTAACAGGAGTTAATTTACATCCGAAGTTGGAGGAATTATGATAATGATTGTCATGTCCATGTCAAAAAGTTGTGCTGTTGCGAGGAGCAGTTCCTGGTGGTCCAGTAAGGCCAAGAGGGTCACTGGGGAAAACGCATATTTATGCAGACCCCATTGCCAGATTTGTGCCAGCGCAAGTGGCAGGTGTTTACTTGGTTAGTGATTAAAACAGGCGACAGTGAGTTGTTTCTGGGGAGGCAAACAGATCGATCTGTGCCCTGCTGAAACGACTCCAAATCAGCTGAACCTGCTGGGGTTGGAGTCGCCATTTGCCAGGGCATGCTGCTCATGAAAGCGCACCAACCACTACATTGAGCGATCCAGCAATGTGAATAGGACAAAGAGACCTCAGATTCTTCTGACTCCAAAGGAGGAGGTTCGCAACAGTCGCAGTGTTGTCGGTGTGAATGAATACATCCTTTCCTCGAAGCTTGTGAACGCAGGATATACAGCCCACAACAGCCTACATCTTTAAAAAGACGCACTTTGCCATAATACGAGAGAATAGCTGTCTTCAAAAAGACACAAATTCAACTTGTGCTGCTCTTTTAGGGAAATCACTCTTTAATGCTGTGCTGAGTTCATGAAGCACATAGGGGAGTAAAACACTAAAACTCAATTTCAAAACAAGAGAAATATAAGATGTGGAAATCTACGAGCCTCCACTGTGGTGCTGTACCCAACCAACTTCAAGCAAGCAGCGTTCTTCCGAGCAAGTAGTAGAACGCATCTCAATACCAGTTGATCTGCTGGCTTTCGAAGTAAAACATTTTTTTTTGTATTGCACCGGCCTCTCATTTTATACTCGCGTGGCGCCAGCAGATGCAAATACCTGCATGCCAAGCTTATTGGTGTTTTAGTAGCTTGAAGTAGATTGGTCCGGCGAAACGTGTTCCCAATTTGTTGTTCACATTGTGACATCGTAGTAACAGACTGAAAGGGAACTAACCATTACAATAGGAGTCAAGCCCCGAAGGGAGTAATGAAGTATCACAACTCACCTGTTTCATAGACCTCAACCTCACAGAGAGAAAGATATTCTGTAAATCCAGTCATGACCACATTTATATAACGTCCCACCATTACACCACATGAGTAACTGATAGTTTGACCAGCTAGAAAACCTGAAGTTACAGCACATCTAGAATGAGAGATAATCAGTTAATCTCTAGAAGTGTTTAAAATGATATCTATAAACTGATGAATAACTTTACATGGGATTGTTGTTTCCATTGTTTTCAGTGGAGTTTCCAATACGAATCTCTGCTCCATTGGTTTGATCAAAACAACAGTCTGATCTAGCAGTGATGACTACTGTACTAATCCCATAATAATCCAAGAGATCCAACCTCCACCATGGACTCAAATCATTTCCAGTAATGGAGCAGTATGCAGCTGAACCAGGTCCATATCTTTTACCATCTATGGCGTATTGAGCTATCCATGAGTAATATGTGGATGACTGTGTAACCGTTCCTCTACGTGCTAAATTCTCTAGATAATAAATAATCAAAGACATTTAAACAGTCAGTGTGGAGATATAAACACATATGTGATAATATAAATCTCATCAACCCTCATTTTCAGTCTGAAGTGACCTACAGTACACTTCCCACACAGCAAAAGGACTCCGTGGAGGATCAGCCCCGAAGGTATCGCGACTCCCGGAACAGACCCGCGAAACAGACCCGTGTCGGTGTCCACTTGCGCGCAGTGACAGATCTGCAATGAAGGCGGACCCGTCATGGCCTCGCGCTGCATCCAGTACGCATCCATGGCGCAAATTGATTCATATGTTCGCCACGGACCCGCAACAGACTTATTAAAAGTCTGACTCAAGCTCCGGGGCGGATCCGCAATGGATGCAGACCGGAGCTACTGACTTCGGAGCGGTTCCTAATAACCAACGTCATTCCAATCATTAGTATACAGGCTGATCAAAAAAAAACAATGTTCACTGCCACAATTATATCAATAAATCAATACTTACTCAAAAGCAAAGAAAGTCTCGATTGACAGGTGTGCAGAGTTTAACTGTTCAGTAAAGGCGCGTCCGAGGACACGACATGGGTCCGTTCAGGATCCGCTGTTTGACAGTAGAATTAACGGCACCGCCGGAGGCAAAGCTGATTTTCTGTGCGGCTCCAAAATGAATGTGACAGTCACGCGGGTTTGCCGACTTGAACGCGGATCTGCATAGGAGTCTCCTGCTGTGTGGGTTCTCTTCTCAACAGATACACTCTTCTTTACATTTAAATATACATTTTTTCCCAAAAGTGAGTACACCCATCAAATTGCAGCCATTATTTTAGTATACCTTCTCAAAGGACAATACTATAGAAATTCATTTTGGATATATTTTAGAGTAGTCAATGTGCTGATTGTATAGCCATATAGATTTACTCTCTTCTGAAAATAACTCAACATACAGCCATTAATGTCAAAAAAGGTGGCAACAAAGTGAGTACAACGTATATGAAAATAGATGTACAATATATTGTTTAACCATGCAAAGGCACATGTCCTGTTCATCATCTTCATGTTTTTGCCAGCTTGACAGGGCCATAATAATCTTGTATTAGAGCAGGTACATTTTGTTGCTTTGTGTATAATTCTGTCATACTGACCACTGGATGTTGAACATGAAACTTCTTGGTATCCATCTGATACTTTATATCTAATTTACGCTCTATGTTTAATATCAACTTATTATAAAGAAGGTATTAAAATCTCAAAACATTCTTAAATAATTCATTAAAATCGAAATCAATGTTTAGCAAACACACTGATGTCAAAAACAACTAAGAAAATTTTCTTCACCAGAACACCAGAAGATAATGATGAGAAATGCTTCTGTAATCTAACCAAGAACATTTACAACTTTACATCACTTTACATTTGTGTGAAATATCATAAACGTGTTACCTTCTAAACTCTCTGGAATGGAAACAAGAACTGTTGAAAAATTAAAAAGTGTTAAGTCTCTCATTATTAACTTTTAAAAAGCAGAAAATAAGATTTGAATGAAGAAATACAGCATCTATAAAGTTAAGATCTTGTGTTTTAACATCATCATCATGTGTGTCAGCTGCTGTACTCACCACAAACTAAAATCAGATGAATGAGTTTCTTCATCTCTGACTCTATAAAGATCATTAAACAGATGAGAGAGAGAGAGAGATTATCTTTATCTTATAAGTTATTATGATGATAACAGACCTGTGTGAAGTTAGATATGAAGATTTTACTCAGTCTCTTTCCTTACTCGCCTCTTTACTCCTCAATCAATCCAATCCGTCACTTTGTCTGCTTGGATTTCAGTCTCCTCCCTCCTCACAACATCACTGATAGTTTCATGAGTTCACGTCATATCATTTGACCTCCAGAAAAAAATCATCTGTTATTTTAAGTCTTATTTTCCAAACAAATCAGGTACAAATGCAAAACTGCACATTTAAATAAGGACTTTACCTTTTTAGATACCAGACCAGATTTCTACAGCTGATGGAGAAGATCATCAGGTGTATCTTTGGTTGTTTCATTCATTTCAAAATGACAAAACAACCTACAAACATACATAAATATAAATCACCTGATTGAACAATTCACTGTGTAGAAACTGATTATTCAGTACAATAATAGTATAGCTAATTAATGTAAGTACATTAAAGGAGTCGATTAATTTCTCGCAGCAGCACACATTGACACTTGTGTGTAAATACTGAATCAGGTAAAGTTCATCAGCCCTGTTTAATTTGTGGTGCATTGAAGATGCTTCTCCATATAAATAGAAATGACACGAGTAAACACGGCTGATCTTGACTGAGGAAATACAGAAGAGAAAGAATCAGCATGCAAAATGAACTCTGGAGAAAAACAAAAATGTTACAATTTTAGTGAGTGAATAAAAGACAGTTGGCAGAAAACCTTAAATAGTCTTACAATACTTTGAATAAAATAGTGAGGTTGATACTTTTGGCGTCACTGCAGTAAGTGGTTTCTGTGATTCAAATCTGAGACATGCAAACCATGTGGAAAAGAAAACAGCTGTCATCACTCAAACCACATCTAAAAACTTTGTGGAAATTTCCTCTTAATCCAATCGACCGTACACTGTAAAAAGCAACTTATTCAACTTAAATTTTTACTTTAGCTTCACTTTAGATGAAACATTTAAGTTAAATAAACTTAAATTGTTTACGTGTTACTAGTTAAAATAACTTTTTAAGTTGATCCAACTTTTCACATTTTACAGTGAAAGAGCCCTGCAAAGTGATCTTCAACAAGACACCGTTGTGGAGTTTAATTAGACAATTAGTTCCATTTAGTCCTTTATTAAGAAAGAGGAGAAGTACGGATTCTGACTTTAATCTTGAAGAATCCTGAGATTAAAGTCAAAATTCTGAGATTAAAGTCAGAATTCAGGATGGCAAAGATTCAGCCTTCATTACCTCTAGAAAGATCAAAGATGATCTGTAAGTACTGTGACAGTCAGAAGATGTCTGATTGAAGCTAAGCTGTTTGCAAGAAGCCCACGTAAAGCACCAATGTTGATGAAAAAAGGCATGAGCAGAATTACATCAACTGGCCCAAAGAAAATGGAGTAATGAGAGTAAAATTCATATTTTGGGGTCTTCTTGTTATTGACAGAACATCAGGTGACCCCGAGTATTTGATTCAAGTTCCAGTACACTGTAAAGAAAGTTAAACATGGTGGTGCAAAAATAATGGTATATAATGGTATTTTTCATACTACAGTGTGGGCCCTATTTATCGCATACAAGGAAACATGGATCAATTTGAATACATCAGACTACTTGCAGAAGACGAAATGCCCCTAAAATGGGCGTATTAACAAGCCTGGCTCCGCCCTCCTATGTGCTTCCACTTAATTTTCATTTCTCTTCAGCAGAATTTCTGGGACTGCTGTGTAGAGTTTCGTTTTCTCCTGCAAAAATCTGCAGGTCCAATCAGCGAACAGAGGGGGGTGGCTAAAAATGATGACGTTAAGGTCGTGTGTCAGTTTGAGTTGTAGTTCAGTAATGGCAGCGGAAAAAGACGTGAGAAAAGCCATTCGGTCCGTTGTTGCAAAGCTGCCGAATATACAGAAGTTAAAGCTGGAGCAAGAACCAGGTTTGTTAACTTTTGTTTGTCTGATTATTCGTACTTGTTGTTTCCGGCCGGTTTCGGCGCATGATATACGTCACGACCACACGTTAGTGACTGCGTATGGCAGATCCTGAGTGACTCTGCGCAGATCCAATAGTTTTAAACCTCAACAGAGGACCCTCCTTAACGGAAGTAACGCTTTGCAATGGAGCGTGGCCAGACTCTCTGTACAAATGAAATGAATGTACGAGAGTCTGGTTGGACCAGGCTACGTATTAACAAACCAACAACCCCAAACACAAAATCTTGTTTCAAGACAAAAAGGACTGAGGTTATGGAGTGTCCATCTCAATCCCCTGACCTCTACCCATTGAAAACTTGTGGGGTGACATAAAATATGCAGTTTCTGAAGCAAAACTTAAAAATGGACAGGAACTGTGGATCCTGGGCTAAAATATCTGTGTCTAGGTGCCATGTCGGTTGACTTGATGATTTGACACCGATGTGCAGAAATTATCAACAACAATGCATATGCAACTAAATATTAGTAATTCAATAGTTTATTGTGAAGTTAAATCTTTTACACATTTCTTCAGTAAGCGTCTACAAACACTGAGTTCTCATCACATTTTCTTGTGCTTGAATATTTAAATTGGCAAAGCTTGAGAACATATGCAAATGATCATCTTTCATGAAAATGTAGCTGCGGTATTGTCAACTGTATGGAGCTTCGTTCACGCTGGTCACAGGCCATCGCATATTGTTTTTTGTTGAGTACTGTGGGATATTTTTTGTTCTCACAGTTTGTGTGCTAAAGATGCTGTCGTAGTTTGGAATGCAAATGTTATCAGGGCTGGGAGAAAATTGTTTTGTTACTTTTGCCGTGGTTCTCCCCTACTGTTGATTCAGTATTGAACCTATTCTTGTTTAAATGTTACAGCAGGGGCGGGCATTCCTGGTCCTGGAGGGCCATGTCTTGCAAAGTTAGCTCCAACCCTAAATAAACACACCTGAAGAACCTAACAAAGGCTGCAGCAGGGGCGGGTGAGGGGATGGCTTCTGGGGCTCAAGCCCCGAATGTTTTATCAACAGCCCCGAATCTTTTCAGATCTGGAAAATGAATTCATCCAGTACGCTATGTGGTGGCTTTCAGCTTTAACTCTCCAGTCCCACACTCCAGTGAAGATGAATGAGAGATTGAAGTTGAAGGCAAATGAATATGCTCAATCTCCGCACAGTAAACACATTTTTAAAGTGTTTATTATTACAGTGTGTTTGTTATTACTGTTAACGTGTATCTTAATAGTTATGTGATGTAAATACTGTTAAATAGTGCCGACTGATATATTATCTGCATGGCTAATGACTACTTTTGCCAAATGCATTAAAAGAACAAACTTTTTTACCTTTATCTTTTCCTACAGTAATTTGACCATTTATTATATACTGTGTTGTATGTACATTTACACATTTTTGTCAGTGTTTTAAGAGAAGCATTTTAATTTTTAAAAGGTTACATTTTAACATTTCATACAGTCAGCACATGCGTCACTGAAAGATTTAACATCATGTTCATTATATTGTTGATAAATAAATTGAAATGATATAATAGACAAACGGGGCACAAAAACCCGGTTTATTTATAACCCACTATATGTTCTTTCCATAGTTCAGGCAAAAGTAAAAAATTACCCCATTATTTATAAACCCTTAAGCTATCCAAGTTACAAATGTCCATCGTTTTTCATAAAAATATATATTTAGATATTTTTGAAAATGTCCTAGCTCTTCCAATCTTTATAATGGATGAATATAGAGTCCAGTTCCTTTAAGTCCAAAGAATGTGCCTCCTTCGCAAAAATAGTCCACACGGCTCCAAGGGGATAAATAAAGGCCTTCTGATGGTAATTCATGCAATTTTGTAAGATAAATATTCATAAAACTTTACAAACGCATTCAGGAGAGAGTATCAGTAGAGTGTAGGCACTTTTCATAGTGACGTATGACTCAATGCAGAGGGTTGTTTTGCTTCCTGGTCTTTGCCTCTTACCTCAGCATTCATCATACGTCAGTGCTACAGAAATTCAGTCTTTATCAGATAGATTATTTAACACAAGGACCTGTAAATGAAACACATAGATTTGCACCTTCACCAAATTAAAAGCAAACAAGAAATGCCCATAATGACACATACTAAGTTCTGTAGAGGGGGGCTGATTTGTTGATGTGGTTTACAAGAACGATTTGGTCTTTTTTTATCAGGGGACACAGCAAAGATGCTATACACCAAATTCTGTAAAAATCTGACAAAAACTAAAGGAGGAGTTCAACTGTTGATCCATTAACATTTAAAAAACCAAAACGCAAGTTTTGTTTTGATTCGTTCTGTAGGTCCACATTATAGTTGTAGTTAGTTTTAGGGTTTTTTTTTTTTTGAAACTTTCGTTTTTATTTCAGTTAACGAAAATATTTTTTCACTAATAGTTTAGGTTTTCATCATAATTTTCATTTATGATAATAGCCCTGGTTTGAGATAAAGACTCCAAATTTGATTTGGGAACAGTTGAAAAGGTTTATGAGATATCTATGAGCGAAATTTCTTAAGTTTCCTATGCACAGTTCTTTGGGCTGCCATTGACAGACAAGATGGATCTTCAACCCGTAAATACAAAAGATACAAACATTTAGTGTTACTCAGGAAAGCAAAATCATACATTGAAAGCCAGTCGTTGTAAAGTTTCATCATTTTGTAATCCGAGTAATGTAAATAGTATAATAATATAATGTTAATAGTTTTAAAATGACTTTATACTTGCCTGTGTTCTGTTGTTTCACTTTCTCTTTATGAGGGAGTTGTTTCCAGGACAGTTTAAAATCAGAGATGTATAATGACAGAGCAGACTGCAGCTAAAATTAACAATACATACAGTGATTTATTAACATTTAACACACTTACGGCGCATTTACATGGGGCGTAAGTGTTAACGCTTCCCATTCACTTTTAATGGGTGACGTGAAGCGTTGGCGAACTGAATCGTGGATCCGTCGGCGCCGCGTCAGTGCCGTTGCTTGCGGCAGAAGTTGAACATTTCTCAACTTTTCAAGCGGCAACGCGTGCGTCAGCCAATCATATCGCCTTATGCAAATAACATAGGCAGAGCCAGCCAATTACGTTTATGGAAAGACCGGAGCTTGTGTTGCGGCCACAGTGATTGGCTGTAGGCCATGCTTCAGACAAGCCTTCCATTAAGCGTTAATGCTTACGCCCGTGTGAATGTACCGTTTTAGTATTACTTCTCTCTTTTAACAACACATTTATTTTGGTTTGTTTTTAAGACGCTTTCAATCTTTTTTCTAACCTGAGAGAGGATTTTACCGCTCAGAGCCGCTGCATCAACACTGGAGAGAAGTTTCAGTTTCATAATATCCTTTTTTAAATGACCTGAAACATAGAAAATGTCTTGGTTACTGACGTAACCTCATTCCCTGAGGAAAGGTAATGGAGACGTCACAAAGGTGACCGACAAATTGGGAACTCGCTTAGAGAGACCAAACTGCATTGTGTGTCTAAAAAAAGCCAGTGCAGTATTTGCATCTGCTGGCAATGCCCCACCAGGCGATTATAAATTGAACAGCAGGTGCAATGCATCAGTACTTTATCGCTGAGGAGCCAAGCCTGGGAGCTCCGGCCAACTCGGCAATGGTACAGCAACTGTGGCGATGGGACATCTTTGTTCCCTTCCTTCAGGGAATGAAGGTTACATCCGTAACCGAGACATTACCTTTTAGTCGGTCACTCTGAATTGGGAATCCTTTCCAAAGCGCCTTGGGGAGCTGCCCCTCTCAGTGCCCTGGATAAGCCTCCTGCCCATTGTTTTAGACTAGGCGGGACAGGGCCCTATGTAGAGTAGGCTAGTCACTGCTGTTTCGATATAACCCACTCAGTAACACTTAGACAACACTGGGAAGTGTACCAATTTTGGCGTGTCGGGGGACTTTGCGGAAGCCACATCCCTTTGCAGGTTTCTTAGGTGCCGATTACAATATGGAATAACCGCAAGGGGCTGTGCTGCATATCAAGGTCTCTAGGGTGGCTTTCTAATGAGACTACATCGATACAGACACCGCAGAGGTAGCACTGCTGTGGAAAAACTTTACTCCACGGACATTACACATATGGGATCCCCTGCAGGGGTCACTCATATGGACGGTAAATCTTACACACGCTTTGTCACGCTTAGACACTCTGCCACGTCTGGTTGCCAAGGGCATTGGAGGATGTACCAAAATCTACAAAAAAGGATTTTTGGCACTAATTTAGCACCATAATTGTGCTGCAAGCCGACACACGCGTAGGGGTTCTCAGTGCAAATCGTTGACTGAAAATGTGTGCAGGTCCCCTACCCTCTTTATTGATGCTAGTGCAAGCAGGATCAGAATTTTCATAGACAGAAACTTGATATGCACTGAATGCAAAGGCTCGAAAGCGGTGCCCTGGAAAAAATATCAGCCCCATGGACAAGTCCCAATAGGGTATAAAGGAAGGACGAGGTGGATTTAATCTCTTCACCCCCCTAAGGAACCAGCAGATGCAAATACTGCATTGGCTCTTTTTAAGACACTCTAATGGCGCTTTTCCATTGTATAGTACCCATTGGTTTGGTTTGGCTCAGCTCACATCACTTTGGCTTGGTTAGCTTTTCCATCAAGTTAAATAACACAGTGGGCAGTGAGAGGGATTATAGGTGTGTCGTTATATTTGCGCTGCCTGCTGCTGTATCATACAAGTGAGAGCCTTGTTGGAATGCTAAACATCCCCATACATTCATTTATTTCTCAGTCCGCCACAAAATCTAAATTGACCACCACAAAGATGTGTGTTTATCACTACCTCTGTATCACATATGACAGTTTCTGTTCAAACACCCGTTGCGTCGTCATTCGGCGCGCTCCATTGAGCCTCATTTAAGTTGCATATACACATATAATGCGCACATGCATTGCGAATGTCCTGCTACAAACTGCATGTCTGGAAAAAAACTGGTATGTTGTTCCTGTTTCTAAACCTGTGGATGTTTTTCATCGCTAAAAGGGAGTTTGGGAACTTAAAGCAGAGCACAGATGACAACATGTTTGCTTGAGACATGGCAAGCTAGCACGAAGGTAAAGCTAATCTTTACATTATAGAAAAGACGCTGGTAGTGATGATTCTCTCAGACCAATCAGTGATCTACGGTGTTTTCGCGTCACGTTTGGTATCAGCTTGGGTCACTTGGAACCCCAACCGAGGTGGTAATAAAAAAAGTATTGGGTACTACGTAGTTCACCCAGTGGAAAAGCTCCCAAAAGTAAGCTGACTCGACCCAAACTAAACCAAACCATGGGGTACCATGTAACGGAAAAGCGCAATGGATAAGCGAGATCCCAATTCGTCAGTCACTGAAAGGGAACACAGACTCAAAAATCATATACAAACAAAAACACTGATATTTTAGCAAAACAAGACAGCAAGATGAAAACAGAAGTTTCAGTCCAACAAACAAAGCAGACACAAAATGAAACAATTACAAACACACCAATAATTACAATTAAGATAACACTAGCGTATAAATTATATTTATAGTGTCCAGTAATTAATAGTAATAAATATATTTATTTATATGTAAAAATAAAAAAAAAACTAATTAAACAAACTTCCATCTAACTTTAAAGAATAATTATCCGGAAATTACGTTTTCCATAGACCTCCACCTCACACAAAGTGAGATGACGTACACCTCCCAGTGTAATCATATTCACATAACGTCCCTCCATTCCATTACATGAGAAACTGACCGTATAACCAGTAGAAAAAACAGAAGTGACAGCACATCTAGACAAAGAGAAAATCAATCAATTTCTGGAAATGTTTAAATCAGTCAATGTGTATGCGTTAAAGTCACAATATGCACTTTTTGGCTGCTTGATGTCACAATTAAACAATAACAAAGGCGTAGCTTGGAGTAGTTGTTGTCCTCACCTCCAGTGCGGATGTAAATCAATCCAATGCAATTCACAAATCATATTTATAGATGACGTAATGAAATATGTTTCTAACGTAACGGTTATAAAACATCAAGCCAACAGAGTGGTTTGATAGAAACAATAACATGTTAGATGCTACAATCTTACTTCCACAAGCGATCTTGCACAGATCAATCCACATACGACATCAAAGTATGATGAGAGCGACTCAACAGCATCCTCACGATACTTTGATGTCAGACGCTGATCGGTCTGTGCAGTGCCACATAAAGTCAAACATACCCTATGATTTCTACAGCAGTAAAAGCAGAAAGCAAGGATACCCTGTTGCAGCAACCAATTTGCTGTGGACTCAGTGGAGTTAAACTTGAGCTTTACGCACACAAAATCAGTCTTGTATAAACACGTTGATAATTTATTGAAAGATGAAACATTACATACTTGATGAAATGATGAGCCAACCACGGGTGCTAGCGTGTGTGAGTGTGGTAAAAACTGTTTGCGTTCCCTCCACCGAGTCTTCCTCATGTGATTGAAACACCTGTTTAAAAACCCTTTGTGCACATACTGCCCCCCACTGGTGACAGCCCAAATTACATGCACAATACATAATAATGGCTCCTACACACCGGCCCCATAATTGTTGGTGTGTAACTACAATTATCTCTTAAATTAATCAAAGGAGCCAAACAAGATGTGTATGTGCAATTTACTTTGAAATTAGTCCTTTTTATCCTCCAATAACAGACAAATTTTAGAAACAGGCCTATCCAATAATCCTGTTTTTGTCTTCAGTCGTACAGAACGAACCAGTCCTCGATGGTCAGAATATGTTTGAATGATCCTGCCTAACGACCAGGAACCACGTGGAGCACTTGGATCCATTATGATGATTACATCACCAACAACAAAGTTTCTCTGTGGTTTCATCCATTTTTGTCGTTTCTTGAAGCAGTGGAAGATACTCTCTTATCCATCTTTTCCAAAAAATATCAGACAAATATTGGACTTGTCGCCATCTACGTCTGATATACAAATCACTTTTCTCAAAAAGTCCTGGTGGAAGAAGTGGTTTTGATCTTAGCTGCAGAATATGATTAGGCGTGAGAGCTTCTAAGTCGTTTGGATCATCAGAGAGCTTTGTAATGGGGCGGTCATTAAGGATAGCTTCAGCTTCACAAAGAATTGTATGAAAGCTCTCATCATCCAAGGACTGTTGTCGAAGAGTGGAATACAACACTTTCTTTACAAGGCGAATTAGCCTTTCCCACACTCCTCCATGATGTGATGCAGCAGGGGAATTAAAGGTCCATTTTATTTCTTCTGAAAGGAAAGTATGCTGAATTTTGTCATGATCCAAAGTTCTCAAAGCATTCCTAAGTTCTCTTTCTGCTCCAACAAAATTTGTACCGTTATCAGATCTTAAATGCAGTACTTGTCCACGACGGCACATGAAACGGCGAATACAATTAATGCAGGAATCTGTATCCAGAGAATAGGCTACTTCAAGATGTATTGCTCGACTGGTCATGCAGGTAAATAAAACTCCATACCTTTTTACAATACTACGACCTCTTTTCACATCAACAGGTCCAAAGTAGTCTACACCAGTATTAGAAAAAGGAGGCAAGTCCGGTATGATCCTTTCCCTTGGCAGATCAGACATCTTTTGTTCCCCAATTCTTCCTTGAAAACGTCGGCATGTGACACATTCAGATATTACCTTTCTACAAGCAGAGTTTGCATTAAGAATCCAATACTTTCTTCGTAATGTTGACAACATGTGGTTTCTTCCAGCATGACCCAGTTGTTTATGAACATTTTCCAAAATAAGTTTGGATACATGATGTACCTTTGGCAGAATAAGAGGGTGTTTTGTCTCCTCAGGCATTGTAGCTTTGCAAAGTCTTCCGCCCACTCTCAGTAAACCATCCATAAATACTGGATCAAGCTTGTAGATGTTACTACTCCTTCGAACTACTGAAGTCCCACTTTGCAAGGAAGAAATTTCCTGTTTAAATGCTTCCTGTTGACAAAATCCAATAATTGCCATTTCTGCTTGAGAAAGATCTTCTGGTGTTAAACTCTGACCACAAAGACCAGTTCGGAACCTTTCCATTTCCTCTTTAACTTTGTCTTGGCTTACAGCAGAATCTTTTGTTCCAAAGGTAAATGAGGACTGAATCATTTTTTTGTGTTGTGTGAGCTTCAAAAGAATTTCTTTGTACTTTAGAATCCATGCCACTGAACTCTTCAATTTCTTCCAATCAGAAAAGTAGTTCAGGAACCAATCAGTAGTGTTGTCAGAATCTTTGGAAATGGCAGCAACTACCAGTGTGTCCTTTTTCACCTCTGGATCATCTATTAATGATCGGTCGAAAGAAGATTGTGGCCATTCTTCAAAAGCGTCCAACAGAAATTCTGGACCCTGTATCCATCTCTTGGCTTTCAGGAAGTTTTCAATGGACATTCCCCTAGAGGCATCATCAGCAGGATTCAGCTTAGTTCCAATGTGTCTCCATTGCACAACATCTGTTGCATCCCTGATGACTGTCACTCTATTTGCCACAAATGTGTGAAATCTCTTGGCATTATTGGCAATGTACTTCAATACAGTTTGACTGTCTGTCCAAAACATTGACTTGTCTAAATCCAGTTGAAGTTCTTTCTTGAGCATCTTGTCAATTCTGACTGCTAAGACAGCAGCTGTAAGTTCCATTCTTGGTATAGTTATTTGTTTTAGAGGAGCAACTCTGGATTTTCCAAGCATAAAAGAGTTTCACATTTTTGTATTCATCTTCCAGACGCAGGTAGGAAACTGTTCCATATCCACATTGGCTTGCATCTGAAAAGTGATGCAGTTGAGCATTCTTGACTTCTCCAAAATCCTTTGGCTTGATACATCTGTCAATTTTCACCATAGATAACTTACGGAGATCTTGCAGCCACTCTGACCATTGACGTGAAAAAGACTGTGGCATTTCATCATCCCATCCAATGCTTCTTTTGCACAACTCCTGCAACAACAGCTTAGAAGGAAGTATTAGCGGTGCAAGAAATCCCAAAGGATCATAAATAGAACTGGTAATTGATAAAATGCCTCGTCTTGTATGTGGTCTTTCACTCACTGCAATCTTGAAAACAAATGCATCAGACTCAACACACCAATGCAACCCAAGTGCTCTTTCTACAGGCAGATTATCTTTATCCAGATTGAGATCCTTGGTTGATTTTGACAGATGTTCCTCTGGAATACTTGCTAATACCATACGGCTATTACTCATCCATTTGGATAGCTGGAATCCTCCTCTAGAACAGACTGTAGATATATCTTTAACCATCTGAAGTGCCTCCTCTTCCGTGGAAACAGATATTAAACAATCATCCACATAGAAGTTATGCAGAATGCCATTCAAAACTTTGTATGAAAAACAAGTTTTGTAATCTTCAGCAAGTTTCCTCAAAGCAAAATTACTACAGCTTGGGGATGAAATGGCTCCAAACAGATGAACTTTCATTCTGTACTCCATCGGGCTTTGTGTGGTATCACCATCAGGCCACCATAGAAAACGAAGAAAATCCACATGTTTCTGCGATACTTTGACCTGGTGGAACATAGCCTGAATGTCTGCCATCAAAGTCACATGCTCTTGCCTGAACCTGGTCAACACACCCAACAATGTATTGGTAAGATTTGGTCCTTGCAACAATTGTGAATTTAGGGAACCTCCTTTGAAAACTGCGCTACAGTCAAATACAACTCTGATGGTCTTCTTTTTAGGATGGTATACCCCATGATGTGGGATATACCACACCTTTCCATCATCCTGATGTAACTGTTCTTGTGGCACTGCTTCAGCATAACCCTTGTCAATAACATCAGTAAGAAATGCAGTGTACTCACTTTGAAACTCCTGATTCCTATTGAACTTCCTTTTCAAGCTCATTAAACGTTGTTCAACAATGGATCTGTTATTAGGCATGATGACATCCTCCTTCCTAAAGGGTAGATCAATACAATAATGACCATTTTCAGTGCAAATCGACTGATTCATTATCTCCATAAATCGTTGATCTTCTCCAGACATTTCAAAATCATCATCCAAAGCTTTCTCATTAAAATCATGATAGTACTGAGCCACTAATAACTCTTCTAGTTTGGCAACAGAGATCCTGTTAGCAGTGAAAGATTGAAAGCCAGTCCTTCGTCTATCATCTGCCTTTTTTACAAAACCATTAATGACCCACCCCAATAGGGTCTTAACAGCATAGGGTCCTTCACCTTCGCTATTAATGATCTCCCATGGTTCCAACATCTTTGGAGCATTTGTACCAATCAACAATTCAACTTCAGCTTCCAGTTTGGGAATCTTGACAGCATCCAAATATGCCCATTTCTTAAGATCTTCTTGGCCAAGCACATTCTTTTTACTAACAGGTAATGACTTTTGAGTAAAGACTTCTGGCAAATCCATGAATCTATCCTCAGACAATCCTGAAATCTCCAATCCAGCGATCACAGATGTATTTATCACATTTTCATGTCCCATTGTTCGAAGCAGTATACACTTCTTTGTGCCAGACATTTTCAACCTTTGCATAAGCCCTTCTGTGCAAAAGGTGGCAGTACTCCCTGGATCCAAGAAAGCATATGTTGTTATTGTAAAGTCTCCAAGCTTAGACTTAACCTGAACTGGTACAATGGACAATGAACAATCTTGTTCTCCGGCCCCAGTATGAGCATAAGTTTGTAAACTAACAAGAGCATTACTCACTTGTTTTTCCTCAGAGTATTTATCCTTAGCTGAGATGTGTAGTATAGTAGGATGTCTCTGACTACATATACTACAAGTCTGACGACTTGTGCAATCCTTGCTAACATGTCCAGATTTCAGACAAGCAAAGCAAATTCCATGATTTCTCAAAAAGTCAATCCTTTGTCTAGGAGTCATTTTTTGAATCTGAGAACATTTTTCCAAAACATGATTTTCTTTGCATGCATAGCAGCAAGATGAAGTGCTGTGTTGTGATGAATAAACTTTAGACTGAACTCCTTCAGCAGCATTGACAATAGCCACTGTAGCTGAGCTTCGGCCTTTTCCACTGTAAGGTACAGATTTGATTTTGGCTTTATGAGATACAGATGGTTGTGTATCTTTAATATCTCCAAAGAGAGGATCTGTGAGAATCTTAAATAAAATTCACCAGGTCTGTAAACTTAACTCTACAACCATGTTGTTCTTGTAATTCACAAGCCATGGTTCTCCATTTTTCCCTGAGTCGGTAAGGCAATTTTAACATGATGTTTTTAAGGTTTGATGAAACATTAATCTCATCCATATATTGCATGTCTACCATCACATTGCAGTACCCTCTCAGAAATAAAGCATATGCTTGCAAACCATAAATGTCATCAGGCTTTATTGTAGGCCAGTTCAAAGCCTTTTCCATGTAGGCTGCTGTGATTTTCAACTCATGACCAAAGTGTTCCTTTAGCAAATTCTTGGCTTTAACAAATCCTTGTTGTGCTGACATATGCTGGCAGCTTCTAACCAGCTCCCTTGGTTGTCCTCTAGTGTACTGTTCGAGATAATACAAACAATCACGTGGATTTGTGATCTTTCTTTCAATGCCATGCTCAAATGCTTGAATAAATGCAGCAAACTGTAATGGATCTCCATCAAATATTGGAATTACTCGTGCAGGTAAAGAAGTTGAGTCCTTTTGATGAACAAGTTGAGCTGTTATATTTGCCTGTTGCTGCATGATGTTGTACAAGATATTTTGACCTGTATCATTTTGTGGCTGATGAGATTGTGGAGAACAAACTTGTGGTTGAAAATGAGAAATTGGATTATTATGTATAGCAGCTGTGCCATCTTGTATGTTTGTAGCTTGCTGTGTGATAAAATTGTGCATTGCAACTTGAGAAGACGTTACAGGCAATGCTACTTGAGAGTGTTGATTTAACAAGTGAGATTTTTTAGATTGTGAATCATTTGAAGGCCCCTTTAATCTGCTTCCAACATCACTGGACTTTAAAACTGCAAGTTTTGCATCATTGGCTGCTATTTTTGCATCCATCATTAATTGTTCCTTTTGCCTTTTAAGTCTTTCTCTTTGAATGTTAAGTTTTTCTTCCTCCTCCTCCAAAGCATGTCTCCTTTCCAATGCAGCAGCATGTTGTAGTAATGCAGCCTTGTCTGCCATAGCCTTTATCCGTGCAGAAGAAGTTGAACTTGAAGTACTGGTTGAACCCTTTGATGATTTGCTGTGATGTGATTGTTTTGTAGACACATTTGAAATACTATCATCAGGTCCTACTTCACTGCTGGTTGTAGATAAAGCATCAAATGCTGGTTTTAATGATGTTTTGGTGTCATTCAACCATTCTTTGATATCGTTGTAAAAGGTTAGATATTCAGCCATCTTAGAATTAAACCATTTGGTTTGTTTGTCAAACTCATCCTGTGGCATCGGCATTTCCACAACTGAATTATGTAATTCCACAGCCTCTTTGCAATTCTTGTCAAAGCCTTTAATTTGCTTTTCCACATTTGTTATGGTTTCACTTGTTACTTTGAGAGAAATAAGATCATTCACCTTGTGTTTAATTTTGCTTATTTGGTTCAACTTCAGTTTTCTAGACCTTTGCAAGTTTTCATAAACTTGTTTTCAGCAACACCCTTTGCAGTCAACTTTCTCATTCGT